>NW_020956108.1:0-2948 GCF_003031625.1 Empidonax traillii
ATCAGTCTAAAAGGAGCTCTTGAACTGCACTCAGCAGTGGGATGGCAAAAAGGGGACCTTCCAGCCTTCCTTATTCTCTGTGGTGTTTATTAAAATAGTGCAGTCATCTCGCATTTCACTGGAATTCAGGAAATTTTGATGTAAATTTGGATGTTAAGTAACATGTTTTAAAATCAGAACTGAACTTCAAAAAAAAAAAAGCTGGAGCAGAATAACTAGATATTTCATGGGATAAAGACAGTGGAAGTGCAGGCACGAACTTGCCAGAGCTGACCACAGAGTTTGTGATTCCAGGCCACCTCTTTGCTTCTGGAAGCTGATATCATCTGTTGGGAGGTAACTTGGTAATTAAAAATCCAGAGACTCAGAGTGCCAGGGGAAAATCGAGACTTTTTTTTTTCCCCACCACCTTACTGCGATAGGAAAAAATGTTTCATGAAAGATGAGAGACTGGATGATAACTTTGGTTTGCATATGGCAATAGATATTTCTTCTAGTGTGTCTTAGTGGCCAAGAAAAATATTGACTCTTCGACGTATCTTAGTGGCCAAAAACATATTAATTCTTTGATGTCAGAGAGAAAAAAAAATCTGAGCTCTTGGAGCCAGAGGTAGAAATCCTGTATTTATACAGAGATTAGACTGCAAAAAAATTCGTAAGGGCAACTTGTTGAAACACCTCTTGAAACAGCCAAGAGGAGGTTTAAAGAAACAGTTTCAAAAGTCACTTTAGCTCAGACCACAGGCTGAGGGAGGGGATTCTCCCCCTCAGCCCTGGTGAGGATGCATCTGCAGTGGTGTGTCCAGCTCTGGGGCCTAAGAAGGACATGGACCTGTTGGAGTGAGCCCAGAGGAGGCCACAAAGATGGCTCAGAGGGCTGGAGAATCTCTCCATGAAGATGTGAGAGCTGTGGGTGTTCAGCCTGGAGAAGAGAAGGCTCCGAAAGAGACCTTAGAACCCTTTCCTAAAGTGGCTCCATGAGAGCTGGAGAGGGACTTTGGAGAAGGACATGGAGTGACAGGACAAAGATAAGGGCTTCAAACTGGAAGAGGGTGGGTTTAGATGAGATTTTAGGAAGAAACTCTTTACTGTGAGGGTGGGGAGGCCCTGGCACAGGTTGCCCAGAGGAGCTGTGGCTGCCCCATCCCTGGAAGTGTCCAAGGCCAGGCTGGATGGGGCTCTGAGCAACCTGGTCCAGTAGAAAGTGTCCTTGCCTATGGGAGGGGGTTGGAATGAGGTGGGCTTTAAGGTCGCTTCCAACTCAAAACATTTTATGATATGATTGCCCAATATGTTATGATTCTGGTTTGTTTAAACTCAGAGGTTAATGTGAAAAATATTTGAAATGCTTCTGTGTCAAGTGTAGACCTTAACTGGCCATAATCCAGTCATCTTATCTGACCACAGAGATTTTGTGGTCATATCCCTCTACTAGATAATTATTGAGACATTATTAAGACATTAGACACACAACCACTGTTGTGTATTTAGATATCATGGTGATTAGTTCTATCTGGATCATTTCACCCATTCTCCTTTTTTGCATTTGAACCATAAATATCACCGTGGTGATATGCAATTATTCAGAGATACAAACAGTAATAAAACTTACTAAGCCTTTTTTTTTAGTTAAACACAGAAAAATGTATGGAAATATATAGGGAAAAAACCCACAGAAATTTAAGTGTTATTGAATGTCACTGCTCATTTAACTTCCATTGAACTCTGATAGTTTGCTCTGGGCAAGGATCAAAAGCGATATTTTCTTTTAGCTGTAAATTCTTATTGCTCCTCTCCAGACTGAGAGAGGAACCCTTTTCCCCTCTCTGCCTAGAACCCCAGCTCTTACCTTTGTTTCTATTGGTGTTATTCCTGTTTCCAGCAGCAAGAAGAGCTGTAAAATTTCAGATTTCCTGGGAAATAACCCGGTTGTTTTCCTAGTTTATCCCCTGACTGTTGTCTCTGAGCCTGAGTAATTGCTTTCTTCAGGCAACAGTGTAGCACTTATATCTTCCCTTCCTCTCTTCTTATCCAAATAAGCCCTTTCAGCAACCTTTCCTTTGGTCCTGTCCAGGTGGTGTATTTCACAGCTACATTCCCCTACGTAGTTCTCATCATCCTTCTCATAAGAGGAGTAACTCTCCCTGGAGCTGGAGATGGAATCTGGTACTTCATCACGCCAAAGTGGGAGAAGCTGATTGATGCCATGGTGGGTTTGCACTGTTGCACTTCTGACTGCTGGGGTGAACGAGTCATCTCTTGGTGTCTGCTGCAAGCATTTTGTGTGTTCAGGGGTGATATAGTCATCTGTGGAAACTTGTTCTTTATGTGGATGAAGTATTATTTAGGGTCACTGGCAGATAAAACATCAGCATCTGGCGCAGATTTTTCCTCTCGATTTGTACTTTTATTTATTTTTTTCTTCTGAATGTATTTGGACTGATATGTGTAAAACAATGTAGTTTGGATATTTGTGTCTTCCATACACAGCAAAGTTAATAGGGTCCTTTTGTATGGGCTCAACAAGAACAGCACTCCTCATCAAATGGGCATGATGTATTTCATGGAATGGTTCTGCTTTTAAATATTCTATTGACACCCCTTTAGTTTAAAGCTCATTTAAAGTACTTAAGTGTAAATCCCCTCACAGTAACATTTAACAGTGTTATTGAACTTTCTAGCACTCCAACATTCTTTCCTGAAGCTGATGCTGTTTCCTCTCCTGTTTGTCTTACTTAGGTTTGGAAGGATGCTGCCACTCAGATTTTCTTCTCCTTATCTGCAGCATGGGGAGGTCTGATTACCCTCTCTTCTTACAACAAATTCCATAATAATTGCTACAGGTACGTAAGGGTGAAATACATTGGTTTTATTAAACAGATTTGTCCAAAACCAGATGTCTTCCAACTTGCAGAAACCTGGTTTGTAAGATCCTCCCCTTATGTCCT
>NW_020956108.1:4410-7711 GCF_003031625.1 Empidonax traillii
TTTCTTTTTAAAAAGGAATTAAAAAACCTTTTTACTAGTGCTCAAAAGTAATTTAACATAATTATCCCAAAATACTGATATAAAGTAACAGTGCTGCATACTCAGTAACTCCCACCCAGAAATCCTATTTTTGACAATGCTATTTCTGGCCTTTGTTCTTTTTTTTTTTGTTGTTGATGAATGAATACAATCAGAATATCAGGGCAACAAAACAAAAAAAAAAAAAAGGGAGAACCATCGTGCTTAATTTCAGTATTAATTTAGCAGTGCTTTGGGGAGTTTGCAAAGTGTTAATGAAAATTTTGAAGGGATTACCTGGTAATGAGGTGTAAAAATTTTACAACTCTAATACCAAATACATGCTCTGCCTATGTTAGAGAGGAACATGAGAGACTGAAGTAGAAATAATTAGAAAAGCTTGCCTCCTTCTAGTATTTTTCATTTTACAACACAACTTGAATATTGAGATGAAGCATGACTATTTTCTTTTTTAATTTTTATATTCATGACATTCTAATACTGCAGATAAATTTGTACTTTTCAGTCACATATTAAACATAGTTCAGTATTCTATAATTGCAATATATTTATATAAATTGACTTCGTAGTGAACACCTGAAGTATTTCAAACTTATATCTAGGTTTTGGAAGAAGATTAACACGTGATGATTCCAAACAGAATATTTTTTTTTTTCTGTAGATCCTAAGAATTAACCAAGTCATTTCTGTTAAGAGATGCTCTCTTAGAAATTCTAGAAGTTTGCCAGCTACTGAGGCTCTTGACAGCTTTTCAGGTTGCATTTAATTCCATTCCTAACAAGCAAATAACAACAGGAATAAGCAATTCTAGCCAACAAAAGAATCCCAAACGCTGAAAGGGAGTGACCTACTTGTGCCTAAGCTGCAGCAGTTTATGGGGAAGTCCTCTGGTCACACATACTGTTAAAAAAAAAATCTTATCAGGAATGTAATAACTATGGCTGGGGTTCATGAGGGCTAGTTTCTTATCAAGTCACATGCCTTGACACTTCCAGCACAGTGACACATTTGGGTATGGATTTCTTGAGATTCACTTAACAATATCAGCAGTGGGAAAAGGTACCAAGGAACGCTCTGAAGATGGGAAGGCACTGGAGTGAGTTCTGCAAGGTACAGAAAGCAATTTTGTGTATAAATACAAGGAAGATACAGGACAAAACCCGTCTTACCTGGATGGTGATAGTTAGTCCATATGTAAACACAATGAGCAGATATGCTTATGAGGCAAAGAGCTAAAAATGTGCTATGAATCATGTCATCTTTTTTTTGGAGAGGCCAAGAGCAGAAATGCTTGTCCTCCTGCACAGCTTCTGGTTCCTACGTGGCACGTGGGCGATGGGAACTCGCACAGCCGATGTGAAGACTTCTGTGCTCTCTGGTCAGCGTCAAATGCACCTGATAAGTACAAACGTGTGCCTTCACCAGCATTCCCACAGATGTGTGTGCTCATGGGAGACTCCTGAAATGTGTACAAACCCTTCTCCTTGCATGTATCCCAACAAGGTGTCACAGCTTCTCGTTTTTTTTTCTTTTCTTTCCAGGGACACACTGATAGTCACATGTACCAACAGTGCCACAAGTATATTTGCAGGTTTTGTCATCTTCTCAGTTATTGGCTTCATGGCAAATGAACTCAAAGTGAATATTGAAGCTGTGGCAGACCAAGGTAGGGTACACTGGCATTTTGTTACTTGGGCAGGCCCCCAGTGGCACCTTCAGCTCTGTTATTAATGATGGCATTGATACTGAGGGAGGGAATTATGGCTTCAGACTGGTGTGGATTAATAAACCACATGCAGGCATTTCTGTACACTGGGAAGTCAAAATCTTCCTCAAAACCTGTTTATCACTTGTTTGGTAAGAGAAGGAGGGAAGCTGAGACTCATTTCAAATCTTTGTGTAAATGACTGATGGAGGGTAGCGTGGGATGGTCCCTTCTGACAGTGTGAGGGATTATTGGCCTTTTCATTTGTCTCTGCTGTTGTTTGCCAAATCCTCTTCAAGGTAAAAGTTGTTTCTCCTGGTGGGAATTTTGGATGGGAGGGGGGTGGCCTTTGTGGTGTAGAAGGTTGGAGAAATATGGCATGAAAGGTGGACTGAGCTTCTGAACTGTGGCAAGCAAGGAGATGCCTCCATGGGGAAGTAAAGAACTGATTAGATCTTCATTAGTGAAGTGAGATGGTTACAAGCAGGGATCTGAAAGGTCCTAATTAGCAGAGCTGAACACCACTATGCCAACTAAACCCCAGCTCCAAGTGCCGGTTGTTCCTTGAACACTTCCAGGGATGGTGACCTCATCATCTCCCTGGGCAGCCCCTCCCAGTGTTTCACAACAACCCCTTCAGGGAACAAAAAATTCTTCCTGATGTCCAGCCCTGAGCCTCCCCTGGCACAGCCTGAGACTGTGTTCTCTCATCCTGTCACTGCTTGCCCAGGAGAAGAGGAAGGGAAGAGCTTTTGGGCTGAGAGCCAGAGAAGTTATAATCCTACCAAATTCTGACAATCATTTTAGAGGGATGGCATAGAGGGATACAGAGTCTGAGAGGAGAATTTCAGAGTGTGGTCAGCTGATAAACTATTTCTTGACAGCAAGTAATAGGGGATACTGAGCTTGCTGGCAAATGTAATGTCAGTTCAGTGTTCAGTGCCTCATCTCTTCTTTTTGGTCTGCCAGTCACTAAGTGGCAACAGAAAAGTTTCATTTTTTCCCCCCAGTTTTCTGGACAGATTAGACCACTATGTTTAAAAAACTCCATGTGAGGCCAGGTGTTTTTAGGAGTGATTAGTTCACGTTAGTATTTTTATTTTAGACTTTACCTCCATTCTGGAACAAACAAAACAAAGCCCAAAAGCTAAATAAACCAAAAGCTAAATAAACCACACTGCACTCACCAGAGTTATTTGTAAGGGATTAAAGAAGCTGTGCCTGAGTGGAGCTGCAGTGGAAGCTCCAAAGAGATGGGCAGAGGTGGGATGGAAACACAGAACTAGTGGTGGAGGAAACACTTGGTTCAGCTGGTTCATGCATCTCCCTGGAGATGGTGTAAAATTTTAAGTTCTCAAGTTGGTTGGGTTTTTTTTGTTTGTTTTTGTTTTGTTTTGTTTGTTGGTTTGTTTGTTTGTTTTCAGTGAAAGAGAAAAAAAGCCAAAATGATGGTGAAACATTATCTCCCTTCAAATTTTCAAAACCTTGAATGAAAATGTTAATGGAAACAGGAAGAGTTTTTTCCTTTTTTTTCCTCCTAAAATATTAATCAAAAAA
>NW_020956108.1:8144-53126 GCF_003031625.1 Empidonax traillii
TTGTTTTTGTTTTGTTTTGTTTGTTGGTTTGTTTGTTTGTTTTCAGTGAAAGAGAAAAAAAGCCAAAATGATGGTGAAACATTATCTCCCTTCAAATTTTCAAAACCTTGAATGAAAATGTTAATGGAAACAGGAAGAGTTTTTTCCTTTTTTTTCCTCCTAAAATATTAATCAAAAAAAATAGCATTTTTTTTTCATTTAGAATCCTCTTTTCAGGAAAAGCTAATCTGTCTGATGAACAAATAAAACACTTCCCATGGAGGCAGAGACAGAACAATCTCTTTTTTGTCCCACTGTCTCATTAAGAAAACACGGCACAGTTGAAAAATGTTAGTACTTTAAAATGAAAGTTCAAGGTCGTTTGACTTTTGAAATTTCAACACATATAAAATACTTGGAGTTTTTCTGTCTTTAACAGGCTTTTAGAAAGAGTTTATATCCACCTAAGTCTCCAAAGATGGAAAGGATGTGAGCCCTTGCCTCTGATAATCAAGAAGAAATATTTAATCAAGAGGTGAAAGAAGTGTTTGTAAATACATAGTAGTCCTACATGCAGCTTCCTATTTCAAAAAAATCATGTTTTTCTGCAGCGCATTTTAAAGGCAGCAGCACTGAGTCATGTACAGTGTTGGCAGGAAACACCTTTCTGAGCGTTGGAAGTGGGAATTCCTTTAGCTGGGATGAGTAGAGAAGAAGTGCCATCTACTGTAACGTTGACACTGCATTCCTGCAGCCTTTGCTCCCGGGCAAATCTGAGCACACTTGTAAAAATACCTTTTCTTTACAGCTGGTAGAAATTAAAGCCCAACACATCAAACCGGAAAAGAACTGGAAATTCCTGGTTAACGCTTTAAAAGACCCCAGCTCCTTATTTTTTGTGCTCTGCATTATTTCAGGTTTTCCTGTGGATTTTTTTTAAGTTCACAGCAGTTATTACCTTGTGTCTGGTGTCAGGTCTGGGAATCTTTTTTTTTTGTTCTCTGCTTCTCATTTGACTGTGTGCTGATGAGTTAAAGAAGAAGGGTTTTTGCTTTTCCATTCATCCTTGTAAGCACTGGGGCTGTTTGCCATGTTGACCTAGGGCTGGACTGGTAGCTGGCAGGAATTTGATCACAGAGCAGGACAGAAACAAAGCTGCAGTATGCAATTATTACTTTTTGTTTGTTTGTTTGTTTTAATTTGTTTGGTCCAGTGTATTGGTACACTCATTGCATATGTATTCTGCTTGGAAAGCAGGAGCAAATGAGTGAGTTGAATCTTACAGTGAAAATAGAGATTCACCAGGAGAAGGTAAATTCTGTAATGCTTAAATCTTTCTGTAAATAAGAGAGTCTGGATCTGATAACCTTTATTTTTCTTGTTTCTAGGTCCCGGAATTGCATTTGTGGTTTACCCAGAAGCCTTAACGAGGCTTCCCCTCTCTCCCTTCTGGGCCATAATATTCTTTTTGATGCTTCTAACTCTTGGATTAGACACCATGGTAAACTGCTTTTGTGTCCCACCGTTTTCCTATTTGTTTGTTTGGGGGGGACCATGAGATTGATTGCTATTTTCCACGTGGGCAGCGAACCGGTTTCCCTAAAAGAGGAACAAAGTAAAAGACCATCAGTGCTGAAATCATTTGGGCAGAGCTCTGGTGTTGACATCTGAGCATTTAGATACGTAGGACTCAAAATGCTCCCTGCTGTTGTTTTACATCCAGCTGCACCACTCTGTTTGAGCTGAAACAGATCCTTCCCTTTGTTTTGCCTTCCAGTTTGCCACCATCGAGACGATCGTGACCTCCGTGTCGGATGAGTTCCCCAAGTACCTGCGAACGCACAAGGCGCTGTTCACTCTGGGGTGCTGCGTGTCCTTTTTCATCATGGGATTCCCTATGATCACTCAGGTAATTAGCAACACTGCCTGCGAGCGATCACCTCAGTCTGTCCCCAGTCCCCCTCTGGTGGCTGCTTTCCTCCTGCACAAGCTGCGAAAGATTTAGCTGAGTTGTGACACAGGGTGAGTCTGAGCGCCTTTTTTTTATTATTATTATTTTTTTAATGGATGCTCTGATTTTTAAAATTTTCCCCAGTCAAACATCTCCAAAGTAGTAATGTAAACTAGGTATTCAACCCACACTGACAGAAGGCAGGTTTAGTTTAGGTATAAGGAAGAAATTCTTTGCTGTGAGGGTGGGGAGGCCCTGGCACAGGTTGCCCAGAGAAGCTGTGGCTGCCCCATCCCTGGAAGTGTCCAAGGCCGGGTTGGACGTGGCTTTGAGCAATCTGGGATAGTGGAAGGTGTCCCTGCCCATGGCAGGGGGGTTGGAACAAGATCATCTTTAAAGTCCATTCCAATCCAACCCTTCCTATAAATTAAGGAAAAAGCCCCAACTTTGTATGTCATATAAAGATGCAACCTGTTTGGGGTGCCTTTCCTCCAAGATTAGACATATCCTGACTGTCTTGGCAAACTGAGGAGTTAACAATGTAATTCCCATCTACCACTGATAATCTTCAGTGTCTTCTCTCCACTAATACCTCCAGCATTACAAACCCAGCAATTTCAAGACAAGATGCACAGAATTTTACTATTTTTCCCTCCCCTTTCTCTCTCCCCTCACATCACCCCCTACTAGCCCAGTTTCACTGATCTGAAGCCCAAGGTGGATTCGGTCCTTCCCTCACTTGAATTATGCTGCTTAACCTCTGCCCTGGAGATAGGACATCATATCCTTTCCAAACAGATGAACTGGACTCATTATTGGGGTAGCTCTGGTTTCAAAGGTGATTCTACTTGTCATGTAGTATTACGGGTTAGAGACGCTACAAGTGGAAGGTCTGACAGCGGTTCAATCCTTAAAGGATGGAAGTTGAAGTCTTCCTGAGCTGTGTTGGCTGCCAGAATCTGTTTTTTTTTCTTGCTGGCTTTGATATTCATTCAGCCAGAGGGAAGGAACTGTAGTGCAGCACGAGCCTGCATTTGGTTGATGTTTGGTTGCTGACTCGGTCCCTGTTCCTCTCTGCTCTGCCCACCTCAGTGCCACAAGTGATGGCTCTTCTATCTTTTTTTCCTTAGGGTGGAATGTACATGCTACAGCTCGTGGACACTTATGCAGCTTCTTACTCTCTTGTCATTATTGCCATCTTCGAGCTTGTTGGAGTTTCCTATATCTACGGTAAGAGAAAGCCTATGTCAAAGTAACATTTTAGCACATGATGAAGTGGAGTCCTTAGGGAGAGGAGAATTTTTTTTTTTTTTTAATAAAAAGCCTCAAAATTCACTTATTTTGGACAAAGAAAAATAGGACCTCATTACTGTAGGATACCTTCAAACACATGTATTCAGAAGACTTTCCCGCAGTCTCAAGTCCTTTTCCATAAATAGCTTAAAGCCAGTGCTCAGAGATGAGTCTAAGAACAGACCAAGCAGTGAGTGACACTCTCTGCCCATAACACAGACTCAAGACTAAGCAGCTACTCAGAGGGACTAATTAATCCCTGGTGGTATCAGCAGTTATATTGATCCACGCTGAGGTACACTGAAACGTGAGGAAGATCCTCAGTTGGTACAAAGCAGTGTGCAATTACCATGATGCTGCTGTTGCTGCAACAATTCATACAGGCTGGTGATGTGCTGCCAGACTCTCAGGATGTGCTTTCAGGAGCCTAATTCTTGGAAACGTGACGACCTCCCTACATACCAGGTGATTGTTTGTGTCTGGAATGTGGTGCTGCCACTTAAAACTTGCCTTCAAAAGCAAGGAAAGATACGAATCTCAGTGTGAAAAATGACAAAGATAAGGCTGTTTCTACTGCTGCTGTGTGCAATTATGTAGTTTATATCAGCTGGGCATAAAAATCCCAGGTGTTCTGTTGAAGGTGCATGAATAGCAGCATGACCTTCAGCTTCTGGTCCTGTGCACTGAACGCTTACACCTACCTGTGTTGTGGAGTCCACCCTGTAACATAAGTGCTTTAAAAAAAAACCAGCACAAAATTCAACAAATGCAGAATTTGTTGCTCTTGCTTGAGGCATGAATGTCCTACACAGGACAGGGAATCAGCCCTTTCTTGTTCTCCCTAATTTCATGGAAATGCAGCAGTGTGATTTTTCTTCACTGACATCTAATCCAGTGAGCAGGTCTGAGTGGCTGACAGCGAAGTCAGATATGATATGTTACAAAATATGATAGAAAAATTCCAAATACAGAGAGAAAAGTTGATTTTGGCCGATGATCTTCTGGTAGTTGTTTTCTGTTTGGTTTTTTTGTTTTTGTTTTTGGATGCCCCTGGAATTGTAAGTAATTTGATTAGAGTTGGCCTAGAAGTGAAATGAAACCCAGGTTCTCTCAAATCAACTCAATTCCCTAAGAGATAAGTGGGGATGCTCAAGAAGAGTATGACGGTTTGTTGGGTTTTCTTTTTGCCTTTCTTCTCCTCCTCAGGTTTGTTGAGAGCATGCCTGAACCATGCTGTAATGCTTGAAAGATTTTTAATATTTTAAAAACTACTTAAAATTCTGTAAAATTTCCTTGTTGTGTATGTTTTTAAACAGGGATGAAGGTAACAGAGAGCAGGTCCTGGTTCTGTTCCTCCTCTGAACGCTGTGTGGCAGAAGCACTGCAAACCTGCCTTTGTGGAATGACATCTCATTAGGCTTGGAAGCAAAAAATTGCTCTGGCTTGTGTTTGCTTCACCCAGCAAATTCAGTGTCCCTTAAAACACTAACTTTAATGAAAAATATAAACCAATACACAACCAGTTTTGCAAAGGAAGGACTTGAATAGAGGAGAAGGGTTTTTTTTTTTTTAGTTAGACGTTACTTCACTGTAATCAGGTGTGGAAAAGGACTGACAAATTACAAATTATTCTTTCCATACTTTCTGTATGAACTGGTTGTTCATCAACAGATCTGGGTAAAGCCTTTGCTATAAACTACTTCAAAGGTTATTCCCTGGAATCAACCTTTTGCTGGACTAAGGAGCTTCCAGTCTTTTAAATGAAAAAGGAAAGATTTACTTTACAATCATTACCTGCTTGGCTAATGTACCAGAGCTACTTCTACTGTGTTAGAGCCACTTTTGTAAGGACTGTTCATGGGAGTACATCCTGTACATTTGTGATTTGTGTGTTGTAAATACAAGCAAAGCTGCTGCTCTGGTTATATTCCTTCTAGCAGTGCTCCAAATTGGCATAATATATTTTCAAGCTCTGGCAACTGCTGTTTTACACTCCACTGACACCTTTCTCTGTGTACTTGTACTCTTCATGGCAAGCAGGTTGGCACAATAGTGGCAGGCGCTTTTATGATGAAATAAATTTGTCTTTACTTCTTGTAACATGTTCTGCTTGCTGAGCTCGTTGAGATTTTTAAATTAAAAAGGGACACACTTGGTTATTTCCTTGTAATCACTTATTTTTCAGTAGAGTCAGTGCTCCACAAACCAATCAAATGCAGCCTTTTCATTTCCCACGCTGGTAGAAATGTTTATTCTCCAGTTGTTTAGATTATGATGCATGGTTGGTAAAGAACAGCTTAGAGCTGGGGTTATTAATTTAATCATCAGCATAAATCCCACTGCTGCATTTTGTAACATGAGGCTGAAGATGAAAATCCTCCTGTCTGAGCGAGACATTGTCAAAAGCTGAAAATGTATGACTGGAACTTCGTTTGTGTTCCTTCTAGATCTGCTTCTTTTTTGACAGTCTGGGTTTTTTTTTTGGGAAGCTTTGTTGTCAGAGCGAGTGGTAACTGCTGCAGTGTGTTTGTAAGAGACTTTTGAACCTTTTTTCCTGTAGCAGAAGAGCAAAGTAGTTGCCTGCCTAGGTTTGCAGGCTCCTTTTTTTAATGGGTTTTATATCTGCAGCACTTGTGAATACATCATTCTGCTTTAGGAGGGAGAAATCAGATGTGGAATATCATGTAATGTTTATTTCCCAAAGTTATTCAGCAGGCCTGACTGATCTCAGAGGGAGACCAGATTTGCTAGGATTAAAAAAAAAAAAGTAAAAAAAAAAATTGGTGTTCTGTTTACCAAAGCATCCCTGGCATTTTTTTCTGTGGAACTTTCACTGGAAAGAGATAAGTACTGTGTAATCCCTGTATCTGCTTGCATGCATTTGACCCCTGAACTGCTAATATTAAAAAGTGCCTTAAACTGTGAATATCTGCTGATGATTTCAAGAAAGAACTGATTTTTTTAGTTGGAGTTTCAAGAAAATCTGTGCAGAGTTACATGAATTTTGGAGGCAGAAGGCCCTGGTAACTCTCAGTTAGGTATCCCTTCTTTGCAGCAGCAAGTGTGGCTGGAGTAGAGACTTTAAATGAGATTTAAACTTGGTGGAAAAACCCATCAGCCTGTACCTTGTGCTGCTGGAATTATTTCAAAGCCAACTTTGTCCCCAGCACGCCACATGACTGGCTGCTGTGTGAGAATCTCCCTCACAGTTCTGCAGATAAATCAAACACAGGGGCAAATGGTTCAGTTGCAGCAAAAAACGCCCTTTCAGGTCCATCACACAATGACCTTGGGGGTTGTATTTGGTCCAGGCATACAAACTTCTATTACAAAATAGAAAAGGGTATCGTGATTCAGACTGGTGCTGAAGTACAGTGATTCCATGGGTAAAAAAAAAAAATTACATGTATTTTACAGAGAAGAGGCTTTCTGAAAAAGAACACTTGCTGTAGTCAGTAGAAAAGAGAAAAAGAGGGAGAGAAACTACAGTTAGTGAAAAAAAAAAAAAGTGACATCTGGGTCACCTTGGTTTAGTTTTTTTTAAGCTTACATCCACTGCAGGTTGTAATTTTTTCATCTTCCCCAAACTCAGTTCTTGCAATACCACCTCACTGTTTAATTTCTGGATTTTTCTTCTCTGTTTGTTACCATAACCTGGTTCTTGAGCTCTTCTCTCACATGCTATCTGCCTGAGCTGGGCCTTTAGGGCTGCCCAAACACCACCCAGCCCTGTTGCTTCCTTCAAGCTGCATCAGAAGACACTGAATAATGAACCATTGCTATTTTTTTTTTTTTTTTACCTTCTTGGTTCTTGGAACAGTCAGGTGGATGGATTCATTCCTCCTTGATATCAACAGAAAGGCTTCCAAATTAGATGGATCAAGCCTGAGGATTATCCCTTCTTATACCCTGCAGTCTCTGACTCTAATGAGAACATGAAGTAGTACATTATTTTTGTTCAAGCATTTCTTCCCTTGCTCAATGCCTTTTCTCCAATATTTAAGCTGTCCCCATATCATGAAAGTTGGGCAAAATGCTTTATAAAATTTAGATAAAATTTTTTCAAATTTCAAACGTTTGTGAGACAGATAAGCTCAGACTTGGACCCCAGGCCTCTCTCTTCTCATTGTAATTAGAAAAGCTGGAACCAATGTCAAATTTGGTTTTATTACTTTTGGATAAATTACTAATACCTAAATTTCTAATAACTAACAGGGAGCAGCAGCTCCTGGCCAGCACACTTTTTTCACCCTCATGGAATGGCTGGGAAAGGAGCTGCAGAGTTGGCTGAAATACCATTTTCCAATCTTGCATGTTTGATTAACTCAGGTAACTTTAGAGATTCAATCAATACAATAACCTGAAGAAACAGCACGCCAGTTAATCTGTTTGTTCGAACAACACTGGATATAATTTAAAATATTTACAGGTGCTCTCTAATAATTCCAAGAATCATTTAGGTATCAGCTGAAAAATAACAGGACATCATCAGTTTCCACGCTAAGGGACACAGTTGTAATCCAGTCATGTAGCAGGTATAGAGAAGCTCAAATATTGTCTGTGCTGAAGCAGGTGTACAGATATTAATGAGACTGATCTTCATAGTGAAGTAAAACAAGTCTGCAAATAATTATACAAATAATCTCAGCTGCCCAGTACATACTATTAATGTTTTAACCCCAAACACTCCAAACACCTGATCTCTGTGTAAAAGCTCAATTTTGCTTTAATCCTCAAGAAGCGAATATTTTATTGGAATAGTTACCTCCACATTAGTCCCATTTTTTACTGTGTAGTTGGGTCCTCCACGGAAGTTTTCAACCAGCAAGCCGCAGTTTGTTTTCGTAATTAGGCACAAGGGAGGGCACCAGAGCTCCGTTGCAAATTGCAGTTGGTTTCTTTCACACCTAATTGCTTTTACATTTGCTGTTCACAGGACTGCAAAGATTCTGTGAAGATATAGAAATGATGATTGGATTCCAGCCAAGTAAATTCTGGAGAGTCTGCTGGGCATTTGTGACCCCGACTATTTTAACAGTAAGCAAAAAAAAAAAAAAAAAGAAAAAAAAAAGAAAAATAATTTAATATATTTTCTTGTTGTTGTTTGTTCATCATTCCTGATGTTTCTAGGTGGTAGTAATTAGAGCTTGGATGCAGCTAATTAAACACAAGTGCCTGTGTTCTTACATGTGTGTGTAATAGGAACAGAGTGCAAGTAATGGTGTTTTTGGTGGAGAGGGATGAAGGGATTCTAAATGCTGCTATGGTGGCCTTTCCTGTCCATGCAAAATGGTCCTGTGACATGCTATTGTATAGCATAATTATGGATTATCATATATATATATATGTGTGTGTGTCTCTGTATATATGTATGTAGCTATTTATAGGGTATGTATTTATTTATATTTATAAGGTCATGATCCTCCTGTCTGTTGTCAGGTTGGACAGGGGAAAAAAACCAGTTTATTGAGTCATAAACTAGTCCAGGAGAGATGTTTTGGAGAGGCTGAGGGGGAAATTTGAGTGACAGAGTTTTAGCTGCAAAAAGGTGGAGGTCCTGCTGCAGAGGTGGAAAGAGGTGGGTTCTGCATAAGAAATGAAAATATCTTCAGTTTCTCTAGGGGGAAAAAAGAAAACAAATGAAGAAAGGAAAAAAGGGGCAGAAAAGGGGGAGAAAAGAGGGAAAAACAGGGGGAGAAAAGGTGGAAAAACAGGGGAAGAAGGGGGAGAAAAGGTGGGAAAAGACGAGAAAGAGGGGAAAAGAGAAGGGGAAAGAAAGAAAGATGGGGGAAGGAGGAAGAAAAAAGTGGGGAGAATGATGAAAAAGGGAAAAGGGAGAAGAGGAGAAAAGTGGAAGAAAAAAAGGGGGAGAAATGAGGAAAAAGGGGGAAAGAGGTGGAAGTGGAAGAAAAAAGGGGGCAAATGAGAAAAAGGGGGATAAAAGGGAAAAGAGGAAGAAAAAGGGAGGGATGAGGAAAATAGGGGAAAGGGGGGAAAAGAGGGGGGAAATGAAAAAAGGAGGGGAAGAAAAGAAAGAAAGAAAAAAAAAAAGTCAAAGGAAAAACGATCTGTTGTTTCCAAACCCTTTTGCAGCCGAGGCAATGAAGGAATGAGCCCCTCCGGGCCCGGGCCGAGCGCGGCTCTTCCCCGCCGTGCCCGCAGGTGGCAGCTCTTGAACTTAAATCGGAGCGTGTGCGGTTTGTTGCTGTTCTTCTTTTCCCTCGATTTTTTTACTTCCCACCTCCTTCAAACACCTTCCTTCGAGTCGGTTTAATACTCACTTCACGTTTAGATCTCCGTTCAGTCAAAAAGGACATCACGTTCTCGATTTTGCCACTGCTACACGTGTTTTCTCCAAGTCCAGGGATCCAAGTCTAATAACTGTATCTACAGCTACTATCTCGATTTCTAGTCCAAATATACTAACTATATCTACATTTACTATCTAGATTCCTACCTGAGTGTTTCCTTTATGTTTTAACCCAAGTGCAGGTGCAATCTCTGATTGCACATAATTTTTTTCCTCCTTTTTTTTTTTTTTTTATTTTTTTTTTTTTGGGCAAGAGAATGAAATAATTATTTCAGCCACTTTAAAAGCTTTCAGCTTGATAAATCAGCACTAAACAGCAGAGCCTTCCTTCACCAGCGTTTGCTGTTGGAAAGCACATGCCTCCACCTGGAAGTCCTCACTCTTGGATCACACCTGCAGCAAGACACCAGTATTTGTGCAGAGTTTTAAAAACTCATCATTTCCCTACAAGTCATACAATCACTGAGTGGTTTGGGTTGGAAGGGCCCTTAAAGGCCACCTAGTTTCAAACCCCCTGCCGTGGGTAGGGACACTTTCCACTAGACCAGGTTTCTCCAGGCCCCATCCAGCCTGGCCTTCAATATTTACAAGGATCCATAATTTCTCTGGGTAAGTATTCATAGCTGTTTACGTACAGAATAAGAGAAGTTTCTAAAATTTCTGAAGATATATATTTTGAAACAGTAAGTATGAGGTCAGCTGGCAGGTGAGAAGCAAAGCAATGACTCTCTAGTCCTGTGCAATCAGTTCTTCCAGAGAAGTTACATGTCACTTCATGTGTCACTTTGGGAAGTTCCTGTGTGTGCTGCTCTTTAGTGCAGCGTAAATGTTGGCAAACCTTTTTATTTCTGGGAGAAATGTGTGGGGGGAAAGCCCTGGATAAAGTTAGTAGTTCTTTTCAGTATTGTTAATTCAGGAAGGAGGACTTTTTTTTTCCCTGAAATCTGAAAAAGGCTTAGTTTTTGCAGACAGGAATACATGTGTGAAGTGACTAGCAAGTGTTGGTGAGCTCAGCAAAATCCTGAGTTGTGAGGAGATGAAATTTTCTAGGGTGAGAATGATTTCTCCAAGGGGTATAATGAAGACAGTCTATTTTCCTTGCATAGATTTTCTTTACCAGTTGCCTTCACTGAACTATATTATTGCTGCACATGAAAACCGGGTGGATCTGTCTTAACTACCCGGTGGCAACTGTTGTTTTATTGTGACAATGTATGGCTATAGTTGGCAAATCACTTTCTAAAAAGTTGGAAGACTTAGTCCAGTTTAATCTATAGTGTTAGGATGACATCAATGGCAATGTGTTTTTTTTTTTTTTTTCTCTTGAGGACCTTGTTGAGAATGAGCACGTGTGAACATCATATTTTGTAGCTCTTTTATAGTTCCAATGGTCATTTTTGAGATGCTGCCTTAGGCACTGTTTTACCCTTCTGAAGGCAATTGTAAGGCTCTTCTGCAGATTGCTCAGCTCCTTTACAGTTCAGACTTGTGCTTGTGGCTACTTCCAGTAATCACAACTAGGCAACAGGAAATTATGTTGTTTCTTAAGGAAAACAAATTCAAACTGACCGTGTTTGTCTTCCAAACTTGCGTGTTCTGTTGTTGTTCCAAATGCAATATTTACTGAACTTACAGTGAGAAATAAATTGACACTGATCGGTCATAATTCAATTCTTCTGCAATGGAAACAGACAAAGCAAAGCCAAGCAATAAATTCTTTTCTATTATTGCTTCTGTAAAGCTAATATTTGATACATTTGAATAGCCTAATATTAGACTTTCATTAGACTCCACATCTCTGGAAATAAAAACTGATCATTTTTATATGTGCCTTCACCCAGTTATACTTCTATAAATCTTCTCTGTGCAATTATTGCAAGCACAGGCATTTCCCAAAAGTTACTGAATTATGCACAAATGTAAGCAGATGTATTGCTGTTCATACAGTAAGTGAAATGGAGTAACTTAGCATAATCACATTAGGTAAAACTGCCAATAGACCATGTAATAAAGCACGTTACTCCAGGGAGAAGATCCTAATTTCAATTCTTCTGGCACAAATGCAGTGATTTTTGTGGGATTTTGCAGGATTTCCTTGAAACTCATTAGGTTCAGGCTCTGAGCTGTTTATTACAGCTTGTGGCAGCGCCCTGCCTTAGGTGGATGCGCTTTTATCCGTGTTCCATATATTCCAACCCTGTGTGTGGGGGATACCTACCGTTTTTCCTGCATAGCAGGCTTGTTTTGCTTATTCAAACATATTTGTTTTCCTCTCTTCTTTCCAGTTCATCCTCTGCTTCAGCTTTTACCAGTGGGAGCCGATGACTTACGGAGCTTACCACTACCCCGGCTGGTCCATGGTGCTCGGGTGGCTGATGCTGGCCTGCTCAGTCATCTGGATCCCGGTTATGTTCGTGATAAAAATGCATCTGGCCCCAGGCAGATTCATCGAGGTAATTCTTCTGCCTTTTTGCTCTTTACAAATGCAGTCGCAGCAGACCGCCTCTTTTATTTTACATTGATTTTTTTTTTTTTGTGATATTGAATGTCTAATAGCGCTAAGATTACTTTCTGGTAAAGTAGTTGTTGCGTTGCAAAGGGATGCTCAGTTGATTTCAGTTGTAGACCTTCTATTCCTCACTCCTCAACAAAATGTCCCTGAATTGTGGAGTGATTATTTTATTTTGTTTTATTTTTTTGAAATCTAGGAGGGGTTGCAAATTTCATGAGTCCTGGTATGGCTTCACCGGGAGAAAGCTGCTCTAGCTTTGTTGGCCTTTTTGCAAAAGCAGGGTGTAGACGTAGGAAGCACCAACTGCTGCTGTGTACTGTGCTGCAGGGAGCTGGCAATCAGCGCTAGGAGATGGCAATCAGGAGTTGCCTGCTTGCAGAGTGTGGGATGGTTGGGTTCTGGAGTCATCCGGGATGCGCTTCAGGAGGTTGTGCCACTCGCTGAAGTTCAGGAATAAAATGCATGAAGAGACCTCCCACTCTACATCTCAAACTACTCATTACAAAACCTAGCTGGCAATCTTTGCCTTACCCTTCTTCATCTCTTTATTTTTCTTGAATAAGCGGATCCCTCCTGGCACCTGGGCTTAGAATAACTCCAGCTGGCGCTTTATTTTTACCTGGCTTTACCTGTTTATTTTGCAAATCAGATTCCTGACACTTCCCTCCGCTGCTCCAGAAATGTGGTGGTCACCTTCTGCTCTCCATCCTTGTGCCTTGTCCCTGCCTGCCACCCTCATCCTCCCCTGTCCCCTTCCTGCAGGCTCCTCGTTTCCCTGCAGGGCGTGGTACAGCAGTGCCTCTCTCGTGTCAGCGTTTCATCCCTTCACTGCCCCTCACCGTGTCTTCTGAGAAAGCTCAATGCTCCTTTTTGAGGGCTTTGAGGCTTTCTCAGCTCTGCCATCTCGTCACTGCATGCTGCTTGTGCTGTTCCCTCCCTGGGAGGAGGAACAGACGCTCTCTCCCCTCTCCGGAGCCGCTTTTGCAGTTCAGCTTTCCCTGCGAAACCCATCGGGGCTGTTTTACGGCTCAAAAATAAAAAAAAGTAGGGAAAAAGTACTAAAAGAGCATCATCCTTTTGGTCTCTCAATATGCCACAATGCACATGCCTAAGGGAAAAAAAAAAAAATTAAAAAAAAAAGACCAAGATTCTCTGCTTCCCATAGAGCAAAGGAATTTAACGGGAATTCTCACAGCAGTGGGACACCCCAGGGAAGGCATCCAGGCACGTGGTTTGTAGAAGGCAACGAGGCCACTTGTCTAAAGGGCCACTCAGCCCTCGTGTAGAAGAGCACATTGGAGTGCACAGGTCAGGAGACAACTGCTCCTGTTGGGAATGAGCTCATGTGGAACTGGATTTACTTGTTCGTTGTCTCACGAGCTCCTCTCACTGAGGAAACGGTTCCCCTTCGAAACTTCTCATGTGTTGAACTGGTGTTTATATATTGCCACAAAACTAGGGTTTTCTTACTGTCCCTCCAGTCGTGCACCCAAAGAAGCTCCCAAGAGTTGGATCTGTTTGGAAGGGGCTTTTGCTGAAGCTGTTTCAGCTGTAGCCTGGTATTTCCTCAATACTGAGTCTGTTGCATAAAATTATTATGGTTGATTTGGGAGGTAAGAGTTGCAAACTGGTAATTAAGCAGAGATTAAAATAACTGATAGAGAGGTCTGATCCACTTTATTAGGTAATAAACATATAATTGTTCCCTCTTAAGTCATCAGAAATATGTTTTCTTTCCCTTTTATCTCTGAATGCACCGATCAAATTATATATTCAATAAGGAAATCAGTGGAAAGATTTGAAAATTTTTGTTGTTTGCCAGGTTAACATTCTCCTCTCTCTGTTTTTCCTGCAGATAGAAATGAAACATCTCAAAATTAAAATCTTTATTCATTCATAGTGATGTACTACTTTTTGGTCATCTGTATACTTTTGGGAAATATGCTAAACAGGAATCCAATTATTTTAATGCAGTTACCCAGTGCTTAGACCATTGGGCTAAGTAATTGTGCACATGTCCTTCAGTAGGAGAGCTCTGCAATCTGTAACAGTGGTTCTGAGCTCCCCTCATATGGTGTGGGGGAGAATGCATAATTAAAATCTGGGCACTTTATCCTCTATTAATCTTGAAAACTTTTTGTGCAAAACAAACGCTGAGCAGTAGAGCATTGCAGGGCCATCATCAATAACCTTAAACGAGCTTATCCTCGTTTCTTCTGCATTCTAATTGTGCTCCATGACATCAAATGAGACTCTCTTTTCTCTCCCCCCCCCACATGGCAGCGACTCAAGCTGGTGTGCTCCCCACAGCCTGACTGGGGCCCGTTTTTGGCCAAGCACCGAGGTGAACGTTACATGAACATGATTGATCCACTGGGAACCTCCTCCCTGGGACTTAAACTGCCAGTGAAGGATATGGAACTGGGGACACAATGCTAATGATTTGTTACTAAGGGGTGGCAATAACATTGTCAGCCTTTTCTGATATTTTTTTTTTTTTTTCCATTTTGTTTCCCCCACTGTTTCTTCTTTCCTTTTCCACAGTGCCAGGAAGTGGTTGCTTAGGAAAGTAGGATTTACTGTTGCATGCCATAGGGAAGACCTAGCTAGACCACTTCCAGGTGCAGCTGATGCCCGTGACATGTTCTGTACCCAGTGAAACAGCTACAGGTGACAAACCAGGTGACACACCAGGTTTTGCCGGGTGATGTAGGAATAAACAAAACCAAATTTGACCCATTTCCCACAAGCGTCCTCGTAACAGGTGGCTGTGATGGAACTAGGATTTTGCTACTCAGAGGAAGGTTTAGCCCTCAGATGGGCTGGAAGCAAGCAAAGAGGGGCATCTCCCCTAGTCCTGGTGTAAAATCCAGCCTAAGGCTCCTGTGAAAAGTGGGGTTGCTTTTTCTATGCTGACAGCAGACCTTGCCCCGTCATGTCTGCTCACACCTTTTGTGATTTATACCAACTATGAGGGATTGTTATGTTATATAAACAAATGGAGACTGTTTAAACAGCACACCAGGAAGTAATATGTGGGGGTCAGAACAGAAACACGATAATCCATTCGATCTTTTCAGGAAGAAAAATAAGAACAAAGTTAAAAAAAACTAGCCAGTTGAGACTGGGGCTAAAGTGCATTTGAGCCTAGAAATGGTTTGGAAATAGTGCCAGAATGAGATGTATGGGCATCACTGTTTAAAGTACTGTCATATGTTTCTTTCAGTAATCTGACATCTGTCATTTCAATTAGAAATGCCTGAGTTTTACAATGTGTCTGAGAGCTCATCCTACACGAAGTGCAACTCTGTTTTTACTCACTCCAGTACTCTGAACATAATTTTCCTTGTTTCTCTGCTTTTGTTTACAGTATCTCCTCAAGAAGCCATCATATAATTTGTGCCTAACTTTGTATTCTTACAGTGGTAAGTGTAGTCTAGTTACCACCTGAAAACAGTTATTAGAAGTTAGATGTGCTGTTCAACTTTGTGACTCCCCATTCATTTACCTATAAAACATCTTTATATAACCTATAACCTTCAGATGATGTATTCTTCTCTTTCAGCCAAGGGGGAAATAGCAGGACCCCACTGGTCTATATATTATATATATAGCACATAAATTCCTCAAAGCAGTATTCTCTCTGAAAAGTGAATAGGGGTTTTCTTTGCATTAAAACATTTTCATTAAATAAAAAAAGCCAAAATCCACAATAATTAACCACTGCAGTCAATCCACACGGTTGCAACCTCAGATATACAAAATGCAAGGGTTGAGGTGAGAGGACAATCTAGTAGATGGTCATTATAACATTGCATAGCAGTAGGACTTTCTAAAGCATTATATTTTAGAAATCAGATATAAGCAGCGATATGAATACTAGATTAAAATAGTTTTGTTACCTATTGGGCAGAGTGAAAAATAGAGCTTTTTAAGAGTACATTTATTTACCTAAATAGAAAATTAGCCCAACTTATTGTAAATGCACTAGAATGAGGGAGAAAAATATATCTTCGATAATTGGCAAAGCAGTAATCTTTATTATCTTGTTATATCCTATACACACATATATGATATTTTTTAACAGTGATCAGTGTTCATGTAGTGTGTGCTAGTGCTGTTTTATGTCCCTATAAATATCTTAGCAATCAGTGTAGAGACGATGAGCTTAGAGTAGCCTATCCAGTTTTTTCCCTCCCCGGACGCTACTGTAGTAGCCCGTAAATGTTCTTTCCTTTCAGGGGACTGTTTCTATCCTGTTCCTTTGTCTGTCTGTCTTCATATTGCAGGGTCTCAGGTAAATCCTCCGTTCACGTGTGTCCGTAGATCAGTAGGTGTGTTGTTTCATCCCGCTTGAAGAAAACAAAAAAACCTAAACCTTAATGTAACACTTCCATGAATTGTTAACTTCTTCTCTCTCTCTCTCTCTCTCTCTCTCTCTCCATGTGTGTGTATATATATATGTATATTAAATATATTAATCATTTTGCTGAACTTCCTCTTTCACGGGGCAATTAGTGTTGCCAGTTCTAGGCACTGCTGGAGACCTTTAATCCTCACGCAGAGCAGCTGAAGCGCTGTCAGGGGTTGTCACCCAGGGAAGGGAGGGCAGATTCCGCAACATTTTATGCTGACCTCCCCCTGAATCTCCACTCCACGGGCTCTTGCTGGTCCCTGTCTCACACAGCAGCAGGACAGGACCCTCCTGTGAGCTTCTCTGCCTTAAAGCTGTGCCCCCTTGCTTCAGCTTCGCCTGCTGTTTTAATAAACGACTTGTTATTCTTACTTCTGGCTTTTACTTTCCTGACAGAGGCAGGTTTCAGAAGCCATGCTCTGTCTGATCTCGTGAAGGTCCAGAGACATGAGCTGGAAATTTGGTCCCCATGTCTAGGTGAGGCTGAGAGACCTTCCCTGGGTGCAGAAAGGAACCTAAAGATTCTATGTTTTGAAGTCAGTACCTCTAGCAGAAATTAGGTATTTTTGTCAGGACAAATCGCTTTGGGCCTCTCTTGGCCAATATTCCTTAGCATCTTGGTTTGATTTTTGGAGTCCAAGCCAGTTTATCTTCACTACTACTGTGATTAAAAAAAAACAACAAGTATCCACAGGTCTGGTCCTCTTTTGAAAGAAGAAAACACACTCCAAGAGTTTGAGAGTACTGAATCCTTTCACTTATTAGCTTGTCTCAAGACAAACTGGGATTAACTAATTGCAATAAAATTACCTCAGTGTAAGGATGCCAGTTACTGTCTAGCTGAATTTATGAAAGAGTTATCATTTGAAGGAGCACTGCTGGGGTACGATATCTCTTGGCTTGGATTACCAAACCAGAATGCGTCTGAAATTGCAATTGAATTGCTTTCCATGATTTATGTAATTAATCTGCCTGCTTTTAATTTAGATGTTGTTCCTGTGCCTGGTAAGTCATTAGCACAGGATTAGGCTTGACTTTGAAACTCTGTAAACAGATGATAGTGATTTTTTTTTTTTTTTCTGGCTGATCTTTGTCTTCAGCTTTGACCCCATTACTAGGCTTGCAAAAACCTTTGGAGAAGGGGGAGAAATGCGTACAAAAATCACAGAAGATGTGAAGTTTTCACTGTCTGTTAAAAGCAGGTTTGCTTTTCTTTTTGTCACATCAGGCTTTTTTAAAAAGTATTTTACTGGCCAAATCTGAGAGCTGAGATTAAATTAACCAGCAGTGTCTTCTTTAAATGGAAGTAATCTTGAAGTTTGGGAATGCACTTCATTTACCATATTCTAAGAAAAGTTTGCATGTGTACTTTGATAATTTTCTAAAAATAAATTTAGTAACTAATAACATACCAGTAAAGATCTTTTTAAAAAAAAAAAAAGGAGGGGAAAAAGCCATATTAGTAAAAATGTGATGTACGTTCTTGCAGATCTATCTATCTTGTGAGTAAAAAATGTTTAAATTTGGTGAAATTATGATGCATATTTTTTCTTTGAAATGAAATTAAGTTCCTGGATGAGTTGAGATGCATTATTGTATGCATTAAAGATTATACCTAATGCAAATGCTTGCCATCTTCAAATTCTTTGGGGTCTTCCTTGTGTTTTTAATATGCAATTTTCAAAACCTGTGTTTCAGCTAGACAAGGCAGCACTTTGTTTCCACAAGAAGGGTTTAACAAAATGACCTTTAATTGAGAAAGACTTGGATTGTCTTTATATGATGTTTCAATTGAGTCAAAGTAGTCTTTTGATTAGGTTCTGCTCCACTGACCACATTAGACGTGCCTCCACACTGAAGATCATTGCTTCTGATACGCTGTGTGACTGCCTCTTACCACCAAATTCCAACACCCGATTGATTTTAAATACCTTTGGTCTGTTTGCTATGCACAGTTGGGTGGATAATATGATTTCTTGTTGCCTGTGTTAGAGCAATTGCTTAAGTATGGCAGTCATTGGTTTTCCTATCGGTTTCTTATTCTGCAGCTCCACCTCTCCTTGCAGTCAAGGATGGACTTGTAGGGGTTGTGGGTTGCAGGCAGCAGAGCTTTTGACAACTGGCATCCCAGAAAGCTCCTCTGTTCTGCTGCAACACTGTCGTGAGAGACACTTGTTTCTTGGTTTGGAGTTAAGTGGTGTTTGTAAAGGTATTTGTGAAATGGTCAGGGCTTGATATTCCTGAGTGACTCAGGTCCATGACTCGAGGCAGGAGGGGAGGGACGTTGGGGTTTTCTGCCTTTGTCACCCTCAGGCAGCCTACTGCCAAAGAGAGAAGGTTTTCCTGGTGGGTTTAACGCGACGATGTGAGAACCAGGTTGGATCTTTATGCCTGCAACATTTCTGTTTGCCTGCAGCACCTAGGTACATCTTCAGGTAACCATTTGCCTTATAGCTATCTTCCATTGTTAGGACAACTATTGATTGACTAAAACATGTCGTTATCTGTCCTCCATATTAGGTAGTATTACCTTGTAAGGTAGATGCTTGGCTGGAATAAATTGCCACAGCTTTGTCTGGAGCTGTGACAGTTTACACCAGCTGAGAATTTGCACCCTGTGTCCTATGGCACTTTATTACGGACCCATCGCTGATGGGTTAAATCTTAATTACTTGCGTAATGTCATATATAAATATATATATATATATATATTTACAGGCATTCTATGGGGTACTGCTGCCTATGGATAAAGATTTGTACCCTAACCAGATCATTCTAATTTTTTCATGAGCTGTATGTGGAAAAGATATATTATGTTATAAAGGATGCATCATATATATCTCATGTAGTGCATATTATAATGCTGTATGTTATTTATTTCAGAAGTCATTATTCTTGAGGCCCTACCTCAGATTTTGTATTTATGTGTACAAATGCAATTTATTGTATTATATATTTGCCTAATATATTTGGATGTGATAAATTAAAATTATTCAATAATGTACGGGCTCTAAAGACTCCAAATAAATGTCCAGTGTTTAAAACAGAAAATACATCCACTTTTCTGGTGAGTGAAATGCCTCCTTTTCCATCACCTCCTTCCCCACCCAACACACACTAAACATCATTCTTACTTAACACACAGCCTTAAGGTATCCGCAGAATTGATCCATTTGATTGTTGGAAACGTCGAGCAGCAACTGGAAACAGCCCTCGTGGGAAATGGGGATGTTGCACAGCTGCAGAAACAAGTATCATTTAAATGGCTGGGTTCTTAACTATTGAGTGCCCTGTAGCTTGTGGAATGATGGATTGCTTAGCAGAGGACCGACTGGATTTCCTTAAATCTTTCTTGAATCCTATGAATTCAATCATCCCAAAGGTTGTAAAACTTTTGAAAACAGTAGAGTTCATATCTGCTGGGGATGCAAATGGGAGGCCTAAGGGAGGAGCCAGTGAAGAAGGAAAGTGTAAGGGCACAGTTCCAGTGGAACTCCTGCCGTGTGGTGAGGGCAATGTGCCACAACACTGGTCTGGTAAGCAGGTGCTTCCCTCCCCAGCAGCCTGCTAGGGGAATTGTACTGATGCAACCTGTTTCAGTGATGCAGCCTGATTCACTGTTGACAGACACGACCTTTTGAGAAGCCACCCCCAAACACAGCAGCTGCAGCACGATGTCACAGCATGGCATCAGATGTGGCAGCACAAGGCAAGGGCTGATCCCGAAGACGGGACTGTTTCACCGGTTCTGCTAATCGGTTCTCCTCTGAAAAAAAAGCACTTTGTTCTGCCTTCAAACTTGCATTTCTCTGAGATGCGTGGGTAGAGGGAGTGGCAGGACCCAGTGACTCCAGTCGTTCTTTGCATGTTGCACATACAGGTGTATTCCACCTTAGAGAAGCCTGAAGCTGCCGGCGAGCACCGTGAGAGTCCCGAGAGACAGGTAAGTGTAATTAACCCCCTTTCCAGGAGGAAAAGCTGAGGCACATGGAATTTGCCAAATCCCCAAAGTCAACCCGTGTAAGTCAGTGATACAACACATCGATTTTAGGAGTAGGAGACAGTTGTTTGCTGTCACCGTTAAGCACTATGGCATCAAATCTTTAAACTCGTGGGAATGGGTAAAAATCCATGCCCTTTTAACTGGGTTGTATGGATTCACCATGGTCACATTTTAGACCAATGTATGTCGCTTAACACCCGGAGAAAAGGCAGGTCTTCTATTGCAGAGCTCACAGATGTGCTTAAATTTGAAATAATTTTACTCTTCTGGTGCTGAAATTCTTAAGGTCAGGGAATGGGTTGAAGGGCATATCTTACACCAAACAGATTAATCAGTTTTAAAGTTTAGCTTAGACTTTTTAGGCCTCAAACTTTTGCTGATCATGTGTTTGGGAATAATAATAACAAAAAAAAAAGCTGTAGGTGTTGCTCCCTGACTGGGCACAGAAGTAGATAAATGATTTTTCTTTGTAAGGCTTCATTCCGGTACATTTGTCAGTCATTTACGTAATTATAAACCCCAACATGGATACTTTCAGCCTGCTGAATTCATTATATAGCCTTTTACAATTATTTATCAGTGTGTAAGACAGGTGTGGCACATAGTATCCCCCCATTTTACACCTACTCTTTTTCATAATATTCAGGTGTAAGTGCTGCTGTTAACTCTTGCCCTCTACTGGCAGCAAAGCAAACTCGACTCGTATGGATTTTAAGTATCCCTGTGGAGCCAGGCTTTCCAGGGACGTGAGCCTTCTTCGTGAATGGAGATTTTCTACCCCACGAGCTACGAGGTGATGGGGGTTTGCTTTTCTTTCTTTCTTTTTTTTTTTTCTTTTCTTTTTTTTCCCAGGTGGAAGCACTGCAGTTTCCCAGCGTTTGCAGTTCAGCTGGCAACCGAGCCCACACATAATCAGATAGTCTTGGAGTAAAATTGTCTCTCTGTGCCCAGAGAGACACTGGGCCTACTCAAAAGCCCTTCATTGAACTACAGAGTGTCACAAGCTTTGCGGCTGGCAGGACTAACAGTTTAACACCACACAGTTAGCAACTTCACAATAATTTAGGTCAAAATCAAGAAGCATTCGATGACCAGCCGAGAGCGCAAGAGCAATATTTCTCAGGAGCGTTATCTGAGCTGAAATCCAGCTCGCTTGCCAGGACTAACGTTTCAGTCCTGCAAAAGAGCCATCAGATTTTTTATTTTTTTAAATTTTTTAATTTTTTTTTTTTTTTTGGAATTGCTATGAATATTCAGGAACACAGTTTTAATTCTTTTCTGAATGCCAGGCTTTTCAGCTATTCATACTTCCAACAAGGTCACATCAGAAGGTCAGATTTTCTGGTGATAAAGGGAGATGGTTTGTTGCCATTAGAGGAGGTGCAAGAGCAGTGTTGGCTGCAAGAATGGGATTTTTTTGTTTTCCATCCATTTGCCCTGGTCAGTTGAAAATGCTTGTAAGATTACTCGTGCTCTCTGAATGTGTGAGCCTCTGGGCACTGAGCTGGACTAGAGGAAGAGCCACATCTGTGGGACCAGCTCTTTCCAGAGCACTTCCTACCAAGCTGCTTGTGTTATTTTCTGCAGTACCTGTGGGCTTTTGAATGCTTCTAGTGAACAGAAGAACAAATGAGGAATGGTTAGGACATTCTTTATCCACGAGATTGTTCAAGATGTGTTTGAAGCTGTGCTTTAAAGCTGTTAACATAGAGCAAATCTTTGTATGTACACGCAGTAGGGGTTTTTTTTTAATAGTGTTTAATACAGATTTAGATTAATCAGGTCTATTTGAGAATCTAGCCATGACCAGTTTAAATTATATATCCATTTTAGACTCTGCACCAAATGGAAAATAGAAAACTTGGCTTGAATTACATTCAGTTTGGTGTGTAGACAGACAGTGGTTTTACTACTAGATAAGCACAAACAGATCTAAGCTAACAGGAATTGGATATACAGACCTGTTTCACAGAAAGAAATCTCTTAAATAAGAGAGTACATGCTATGCAGAACACTGATGTTATCAGGGTGGAATCAGAGAGGTGTGTCTTCACGTGCTGATGTACCGTTGCCTCTTTTTCTTGTTGCTATGGTTATGTAGCATATCCACATACACACACATGCACTTCCATACCTTGCGTGTTCTTCTCCCCACGCCCCGTGGCTAAGAGTGGGGCTGACAACGGGGGGGGGGGGGGGGGCATCCTCATCAAAGGCAAGAAGCTAAAAAGTTGTATCTGGAAAAAAAAAAAAAAAAGAAGAAGTTGTTTTGTTACACTGGAGATAAATTACTGAGGTGCATTTGGAATGGCCACCCCGGAGATTTCCTGGAGTGCATCACCTTGCTTGCAGCCAGGAACAGCTGTTTCCCGAGATCCTACTAATTAAGTAATTAGGCAGCCACGTCAGACTCTTTGCTCTTGCCAGTGTAAACGTGTGTGGATGCAACTGTCCCCTTAAGACGGGCATGATTTTGTATGGTGTCATCCTAACTTTGTCCAAATGCTCAGTTTATTATTTCACATTTAAGATGGCTGTGTGGTGCAAAACCAAACCACGATGAGGGAAAGCAATAGAGAAGGACGATCCTCGGGCTTCACAGCTGAAATGACTTGTTTTGAATTGTAGCAAAGCTAGATCAGCTGGAAATCTCATTCTGCTCCTGTGCAGTAGGGTGGGAACGTCATCGGGGCCAATAATCTCTCCTTCAAATTGAAATCAGGTGTTCGACAGGGAAGAGTCACTGCAGAGAACCGAGGCATGCTGTGGTCAGTTTCTCGCCAAGGATCGAGCC
This sequence comes from Empidonax traillii, assembly GCF_003031625.1. Taxonomy (NCBI): domain Eukaryota; kingdom Metazoa; phylum Chordata; class Aves; order Passeriformes; family Tyrannidae; genus Empidonax; species Empidonax traillii. The sequence continues at coordinate 31,401 of NW_020956108.1, forward strand.
AAATTAAAGGGCTGGAGGGAACAAATGTTTGAAAACGGGTTTTAAAACAGCCGTCAGAGCAGATTCTCATATGGCTCACAAGTACCATTAAATACTTTACTTCCCCTTTACACTTCAGAGGCACGAAAACGCAGTTAGGTACTTGAGTTGAGCAAGGACACGCGAGAAGCCGAGGCAAGAGTGCGGGTTTCTGTATGACATCCCAGAACTTCTTTTTGTTTATTCATACGGCGCATGAATTATTACCAAGGCTAAATAGTTAATGAGGGTTGATTCTCGCGCCGAGAAGGATGAGGACGGGGCGGGAGGGGGGGGTGCGTGTGGAGGAAAGGCGCTCCCGCAGCATCACCTCGCACCCACGCGGGGCGGTTCCTTCGCGGGGGGAAAGATTCACCCCTCGGGGGAGCAGCGCAGGGAGGGAAGCAGCCGAGCCGTGCGGGGTGCGGAGGGGTGTGCGGGGCTCGGAGCTCGGCCGGGCGGCGGCGCTGGCGAGGCCCGGGGGGGAGGGGGCCCCCCGCGCGTCACGGCGGGGGGCGGGCGGGGAGCCCCCGCTGCGGGGGCGTCGGGGCCGCGCCTGGGCAGCGGGCGGAGCCGCCGCCTTCCCTCCTGCCTCCCCTCCTGCCGCCGGAGTCGTTCCGCGCCTCGCAGGCTGCTGCGCTCGGCTGCGCTGGGCTCGGCTCGGTGCGGCCCCGCAGCCGCCGCCGGCAGGGAGGGAAAGGAGGGAGCGAGCGAGGCGGGCGCCGCCGCCGCTCCCCGCGCCGCGCCCATGGGTCCCCTCCTGCTTCTCTGGGCGTGTGCGGCCGCCGCCGGGGCAGGTGAGGGGCCGCGCCGGGGCTGAGGGGCCGGGGGTCCTGTGCGGGGCTGGGGTCCGCACCGCGGGGTGAGGGCCGGGGGGGGGGGGCCGCCGCCCGGAGCGCGCTGGCAGCGGGAGGAAACTTTGCGGGGAGCCGGGAGCCGCCCCGGCTGCGGCCGCGCATCCCGCGGGGGGACTCGCCGGGCGCTGACCCCCGGCGGGGCGGCCGCGGGAAAGTTTTTGCGAGAGCGGCGTGAGGGCTGCGCCCCTCGGCGCATGAGGGGCGGCGGGCGGAGCGGGGGGTCTGTGCGGGAGGCGCTGCCCGCGGTACCCGCGTTACGGGCGGGATGCGGCTGCGAGCGCGTTATTCCAGCCGGTGCCGTGCCCGCCCCGTTTTCTCTCCAGCGCTGCGCGACCCAAGTACCGCTTCTTGTTCCCTTGCGGAGGCTTTGTTCTCTGTCCCCGGGTGCAGCTCCTCCTCGGCTGGAGCTGGCGAGGGGGACGTTTCTCCGTGATGCTTGTAGCTCAGTTCTCAAGGAAATTACCTGTCGCGATTACCAGAAGTGCAAAGGAATTCACGTTTTATAGTTAAATTCTTACAGTAATTATTACCTCATTAAAATCTACAGACAGATGCTACACAGAAATAGTAGAAAGAAAGCACCACCCGTCCCTTTCGTAGGGGTGTTACCCCTGATAGTGCATGCGGAGATTTTAAATGGTCAGTAGGACCCAAAACTCCACTACTCTGAAAGTTCTTTGTGTGCAACAATTGCCACTGAAGTTGTGAGAGGAAGGAGCAAAATACCTCTTCTCGAGCCTCCTCTTTACCGTTTGAATGATTGCACATGGGTACGTGGAAATGGCTCGATTGTGTTGAGCGTGCTTTAAGTAAAAGTTTTTCCATCCCCAAATGGCACGTTACACACGTCGAGGAGATTATAAATGTGCTGCATATGTTGCATGGCTGCACATTAGCTAGATGGAGCGTGGCACGGTTGCTGGTGCTTGGGTGTAGGTGATAAAGGCACAAGCGGAGAATACAAGCTGTCGGAGCTGTAAGGCAGAATTAATTTCTTTTAGGGATTTCCTGGTGACATCATTCATAATTATATGGCTTAATCCTCTAATCTACTGTAGTGCCTTCAGTTCACATTGGGCCGAATCCACCGAGTCCTGAGATGATTTTTACTCCCGCCCACCTGACTGAATCATTTGGAGTGTTGCTTGTGTAAGCCACTGATTTAAGGGGAATGGCCCAATTACTTTAAATAGGAATTGGAAGCAACATCAGCCGGAATTGGGCCCAGGCATTGCACAGTTCTCCAGTGAGAGCAGACGGCTTGATGCTTAATTTTTACTTCAGAAAGAAACAGTATTTGCAGCTGCTTGTTCCACTGAGGAGAGACAGCATAAAATACTAGATGCAAGTGCGGTGGATATGCCTGTGGTTTCTTTCTGATAGACCGGTGGAGACCACAGGGGAAAAGGAGACTTGGTTGTCATACTGAAGCTGCTGATTTGTTGTTTATTAATTATTAACTAGGCTTTTGAGTGCCTGCTGCAGCTTGAAGAGCCAGCTCAGGAAAATGACTAGATATTTTAAGCAGTGTAGGATCTTGCTGAATAGTTACTGTGACATTGGAAACAGTCTCTGCTTTTTGAAAGTATTTTAAAAGCTGGAAGAGGACACACTGAAGCTGTCACACAAGATCCTTCATTGGCATAAATCGAAGCCTGTGCAGCTACAGTGATGTATACTTGTTGAGCCTTGGGTATTCAGGCTGGAATAAACAGTTTTAATAGAGCAGTGGAGCCACTGTGATTTATGGGAGTGCCTATACTTGCTCGATGTGGTTTCTGTCCTCACCCAGTTGATGACTGTGACAGAGCTTTCACTTACTTTAATGGGGTTGAGATATGTCTTACTGGACAGAGGTTGTCCTTTCTGTTGAGCAAGTTTTTAGTACCTGTTTGACCTCACTTCATGTAAGTGGGTTATTGCCGATCTGATTTGAATAGATGTAGCCCTTTCAGGTGAGGAACAGGATTCTCTGTTGTGGTTGTTCACTGCCTGAGTGTCTGGGGTGTAAGTCAAAGATAGTACCAGAAACCTGATGATGTTGCTGGTTATCTGGGAAGTTTTTACCTTTGGAGAAGTTTATCTGGGTTCTCTGGTATTCTGTAATTCTAATTTTCTGCAAAATGTGTTTATCCCCAAATCCTTATGAAATCACTGTGTATGTACGGATGATTCCGCGCTCTTGGAGCTTCAGTTCCATCAGACACCTCTAGATCTAAATTTTCCTCGTAGAGTAAGGTTGCTAGAGACCTAGCTTTCGGTATTTTTTACTACTCTGCCCCTTGTGGAGTAAAATCTTCTGCATTAGCACAACACATTTTTCCAACAAGTTTTAATCCTTGAGGAAAGGAGTTAAGTGCTGTAGTACAGATGATTTATGAGTAGTACATGTAACGTGTTCGTTCTGTACACCTCAGTAATTTCTCAGAGCCTTTCAAAGAATCAAACTAGAGTATTTGCTGCTTAACTGATCCAGCAGTGCAGTCCTGGAATAACAAATCAATCAATTTAGAGCTGAATGTAAGTCCGCTCAGTGGAAATCAATCTGGACGTGCTTTACAGGTAATGTCCTTGCTCCATGGAAGTCAGTGGGACTATTACCATTGACTTCAGCTGTGTCAGGGTTTCATTCTTGGAGCCTGTTCCCATTACTAATGACGTTAGTGAAAAATTTCATTAGGAAAGTGTTTGGATCCCACACAAGATGTTTGACCTGTGTCTCAGGCACGGGTCTCGTGTCACGCTTATTGCTGTGCTGAGGGAGGCACTGAGGTCAGGCTGGCCTCTCCCCATCCCTAGAGAAAGGAGATGTGTTTAATGAACTTGGTGTGCTGTAAACAGCAAGTTGGCCTGAGCTTCTCAGCGTGGCAGTTTCAAACTGCTCGAGTCTGTGTCTTTTCTGTCAATCCCATCAGGTCTCCACTAGATCAATGAGTGCCCGTTTTTGTTTTTTTTTTTTTTTTTTTCCTGAGCATTTTCTAAATTTTAGGTTTAGATTTTTGCTTCTTCAGTGGGTGCTTCTGCGACCCAGAGATGCTGCTGCTGGTTTAGATGAATGAATGTCTGTTTGGAGGTGGCTCTTGCACACTCTGTAGGTGCCAGCTGTGCTGAGGTACAGAGGTGCCCTTCTGAAGCAGTATCAAACGATTTTGTGAGTCACTCCAGGCTCTTAGATTACAGGATGGTGTTCTTTTGCCCTGCTACCCTTTTTCCTCTGGGGTCCTTTTGTCCAGTTGGCAAAGTGGATTGCATGCAGGCCGTGAGCTGTGGGCCTGATGGGTTGGTCACAGCAAGGCATGAAATGTGAGAGGAATTCTCAGTCCTCATGTCTCCCTGGAAATAGCGTGGCCAATAGATGAGTGCTGAAAATCCCTCTCATCAGTGTGCATAGGTGGTTATGCTTTCCTTTATTTATTGCTCTTTAACCTTATGAAGATCCTGGAGTAATGTATCAGTTTTAGAATGTTTTAACATGTGTGTAGTAAAATCTCTGAAAAGGAAATAGTTTAATGGAAAGAACTGGAATAGAATATCTTCTCTTTCCTGCAGTGGAGGTACTGTCTAATAAGTAATTACTGTATACAGTGTGAGTGGGAAGGTACTAGAAATGTCTATGCTAGATATTCTTCTCCATTCTTTTCATTACCTGATTTGAAATAAAAATTGATCTCTCTGCCTCCAACAGCTGTAGGGTTTGGAATGGATCCTGACTTACAAATTGATATCATCACAGAACTGGATCTTGTGAATACAACCTTTGGGGTAACACAGGTTTCAGGACTACACAATGCCAGCAAAGCATTTTTATTCCAAGGTAAGAGAAACATCCTCAATTCTCTTCTCTCTCTTCTATCTGCATGAGCTCATAAAAGCTTTGATGCTTAAGCAATTCCCTGTATTGATGGTCTTACTTAACTGTTGCTTTCTTTAATTTTCATTTTTTTGGAAGTAGTTCTTGTTGCTTTCCTGAAATGCAGATGACACTATTTTGTGTGTGCTATGGGGTAGTTGAGGTTAGAGATATTTAGGGAAGTATTTCTGGGTAGGTTTTCAATACTCCCCAGTATTTATTTCTGACTGAATATGTGAAAGTGATTCTAAGGGATGGACTTTGTTGTGTTTTTGTGTTCTTTTTCTCTGTGTTTATACACATGCAGAGGTACACACAACTAAAGCTCTGTAACTATGAGAAAGCATTTAATGTGTTGACACTGATTAGTAACGTAGCAAGTCTTTCATTGACTTTGAAAGCTGCTAAAGTGGGAAAATAGAACAGTATTGTATTTAACTGCCCAAGCTGAGTACCAGGGACAGGATAAGTCACTTGGAGTTGTGATTCCTCCTCCCTCTTTGTTCAGTATTCTAAGATCATTTTGTGAAGGGTTTTTAAATGGTGTTGGGATTTTTGTATTTTTTTCAGTGAGTGAAATTCTGGATGTATTTTTTTTAATGTATTTTAAGTAAGGTCCAGATTAAGAGACAATGTCCTGTTGGGTGGAAGCACTGAGTTGCTACAATATGCTTATTAGGCAAGAAAGACGTTTATGTAATTTGAGATTAACGCGTGAATTAAAGCACAATTGGGAACGTTTTTATTGAGGAGACTTCTTCTTATGTTTGTTTTTTCTTTACTGTGCTTTACTCAGCGTTGAATTGTGCATATTAGTGTCTCACTTTTTCATGTCTGTCCTCTGTAGCTGTTTTAAGAGGCAAATGATGATGATCTCATTTAGCTTTAGTTCTGGATTTGCAGTGCTTACTGAGTTTATTGTAAATAATAAAGGAGGTGAATCCATAATCTTAGTTCTTTCTTTATCTGGCCAATGCCACTTTAGGAGTCAGAGCAGATGTAGAGGGTTGACCTTGGCTGAATGCCAGGCACCCACCAAATCTACTCTATCACTTCCCTCTGCAACTGGACAGGGGAGAGAAAATATGGCAAAAGGTTCATGAGTTGAGATAAGGGCAGAGAGAGATCACTCAGTGATTACTGTCATGGGCAAAACAGACTCAGCCTGGGGATATTAATTGAATTTATTACTAACAGAATCAAAGCAGGATAATGAGAAGTAAAAACATACCTTAAAAATGTCTTTCCCCTACCCCTCCCTCCTTCCCGGCTTCACCTCCCCACCCCAGTGGCGCAGGGAAACAGGGAATGGGAGTTATGGTCAGTTCATCACAGGTTGGTTGTGCTGCTGCTCAGGGAGAGGAGAGTCCTTCCTCTGCTCCCCATGGGGTCCATCCCATGGGAGACTGTTCTCCACGAACCTCTCCAGAGTGAGTCCACCCCACAGGCAGCAATTCTCCCCAAACTGCTGTAATGTGGGTCACTTTCCCAGGGGGACAGTCCTTCAGGCACAGGCTGCTCCAACGTGGGTCCCCCCACAGGTCCTACTGGAAAACCTGCTCCAGCGTGGGCTCCTCTCTCCACGGATCCGCAGGTCCCTGCCAGGACCCTGCTCCAGCACAGGCTTCCCACAGGTTCACAGCTGCATCCACCTGCTCCGGTGTGGGGCTCCTCCAGGGGCTGCAGGAGGACCTCTGCTCCCCCATGGACCCCTGTGGGCTGCAGGAGGTCTCAGCTCTGGTGCCTGGAGCACCTCCTGCCCCTCCTTCCCCACTGACCATGGTGCCACTGCTGGTGGTGTAGGGAAGAAGTCCGAGATGTCTGTCAGGGCATGGATTGAGAGCATTGATGCTGAAAGTACCTTTGAAAGGTTAATGGTGAAGATGTTATGGATATTCTATTCCTTTTTCCTTGGAGAAATACACCTGTAGTTTAGGAACTTAGGACTAATGAGATGAAAAAGGTAGAATGTATCAAATTCATATAAACTGAAGGATAGATGCTGATGGGAAACAAGAAACAAAAATTCACTGTATGAAGTGAATAAACAATTTGAACGCTGTAGTTAGGTACATAAAGCTTTTTTTTTTTTTTTTTAATTCCCACAACAGAAATTCTTTTTGCTGATGCACACAGGAATAGCCCTGTGCTTGGATATCGCCTCTAGTGTGAAACTTCCTGGAAGGTGGCTCAGGAAGATTGCTTTCTTCAGTTAAGCTCATCAGCCCTTGGGTCAGGAGAAGACTGTCAGATGGGATGGAAGTCTGAGGCTGCCCTGTTGTCTGCTTCCCTTCTTGTTCATATCTCTTATTTGTTAAATGTCAGCAGCTGAATGAATTCCCTTTTTCTAACAGAGGTGACTTACTTTACAACTGCAGTCTGGCTGCGTGCCAGGTCCCTTGGCTGGAACCAGGATATACTTAATTTTGATTTTTTTTTTTCTTTTATCCTGCCACGCAGTAAAACCAATATAGAACTTGGGGCAGTGTATGGACAACTGCTGCATCTAAGTTAGAAGTAATACTTTCTCCCTCGGAGATTCACAAGAAAAACTTGGCCAACATGATGCTCCCAGAGCAAAGACCTAAAGTTAGTGGTTAGTTTAGAAATTACTGCATCCTTCTGGACTAGCTATTCTAGCCTCCAAATTGTGGTCCTTTCAGCCCAGCTTTGCTTTGCTCAGTCCTTCCCCATGTGTGAGTAGTCAGGGTGTGCTATGCCCTGCTTAATCCCCCTGCTCCGGGGTTGCCTTAGAGGCTCTGGCAGGATGTTTGCTGAACGTGGAGCCACATTAGAAGACCTCTTTCCAGGCTTTCACCACAGAGGATTCCCTAGTTTAGGACATCAGAGGAGTTTGGATGTTCTTTGGCGTGTGGTTTTTTTCACAGGGATAGTTCTGCCTGCTGCCTTTGACAGCGACGTATCGGGGCTTCCATAATGGTTCCCTGTGGATCATTTTCTGTCTTGTAAGATGTATTTTCTAAAATGGCTATAAGGGAGCTGTTCAAACTGAAAGTGTTCTTTTGTGTGTCCCAGCAAGTTTACATTTTTTAAGGTAGAGGAATGGTAATTTTTCCCCAGCCCAGACAGTTGTGTGTCCAAGGGTAGTGAAAATATGGCTTGTTCTCCCAAGCAAGATTCCTTTTCTGCCAATTAAACTCTTTGAAACAGAGAGCTTTGTAAGTTTTGAGCATTTTTTTCTGTTGAATTGAGGCAAAAAGAGGAAATGGAGAAGTGTGGTGATATGAAGACATGCACAAGAGAAAGGGAAACTGTTATTTTTAATTAGATTTTTGATCAGTGGTGTTAGCTCTCTTACAGTAAGCGACATACTGTTTGTTACAGAGTTTCTGGGGAGTGATGTCATGATTTAATTTATCCTAGAGAAAATGTAGAAAGATTCTTTTCCCCGGAGAGTCTGTGATTTCAGTTCAACACAATCTCAAGTGAAGTTGGTAGAGTATTCCGATTTTTTTAATAATGTTGATAGTAGCAACCAAAGCTCAGATTTCTGTGAGAAGCTTTACAAGCAAAAAAACCACATTCAATTCTGTTGCAAATTATGTGACAGCGTGGTAGAAACAAAGTGGCAATTGAGAGATGTGGGTTGCCTTTGGGCAAGCAATTCTGTTCCTAATTCAGAAAAGCACAGAGACCTATAATTAAGTGGAGTCAGCTGAGTGGTCCTGTTGGGCGTGGACTTCGATTATTAGAGTATTTCAGCTGGATTTTGGATCGATCAGTTCCATTGTTTGCATGTTTCAGTTTCATCCTTTGTGAAATGGAGATGAGAAAATCAAAAACGCAGTGTTCAGTATTGACAGCGTGAATTAGAAGAAATGTGGATCTCTAACTCATAATTGCAATTCCGCAAGCAGTCTGATTCTTAAGATCCCTCAAATCGTGGGGTCTTTATAATTTATTAATTTGTCAACACCAGAGCAGGGGGGGGAAGTGTCTTAGTGGGCAGATGGGTTGTTCTGGCACGAAGGGGCAAAGGAGGGTGAGTGGAGGTTCTTGGCTAGAGTGCTGTTGGGGAATAGGGCACCCAAGATCCTGGTGTCTGACCCACATCTCCTCACCTCCAACCAGGACTACAAAGAATTGAAGGAAACAGTTGGGGGGAGGGGAATCAACCTCAACAAAAAATGTATTGAAAATGTTAATTGCTCACCTAATGTGTTACAGTAACATCTTACGGACATTGAATGAAAGACATCTGTAAATATGTCTCACGTCTGTAAACTGGTATCTTACAAACATGAAAAAAAAAAAAATGAACAGGATCAGAATCCTAGAACGGTGTAAACTTTAGTACATCAAGAAACAGGGAGTTATGGCTCCCTTGACAGTGCTCTGTCCTGTTCTGTTTAGATAGCAGGGAGGCAGGGCTTGTTTTGACCCTGACTTGGCAGGATCTTGAGTTCAGTGGTAGAGGAAAATTCTCATGATAAATAAGGCAAGAGGAGGTGCTTAACTGGCCATCCTATTTCTAGGTAGACTGAGCCCAATATTTAGCCTACCTGTTAAATTACATGATTAATAACCAGTCTTACTTTTGTTCTCTGCGCAGCTCTCATTGGGGAAGTAAAATTTTATTCCTTTTACAACCTGTCAGCTATGCCTCTTTCTTTTTAATTCTTCTCACAACATCTCTTTTGAGCTAACAGAGACTTGAAACCTTTACTTATAAAACAGTTCCACCCTAGAAGTTTATTAAGACTTTGCTGTTTCCTCTCCTAGCAAGCTGGCAGCATTTTTCAGCTCGGCCTTTAAATTAGGAACGGTCTTTTTACTACTTATGCTGTGCTTAGCACTCAGTAAAAGAAACCACCAAGTACTGTTAAAAGTCTAAAGACATATAGTCCTTTCTTCCCTGGCCGTTTCTTGACTTGCATTAAACAACCAGTGGATTTGTGAGAGGAACACCTGGCCTGGAGCTCCTGCAGCACAGAGTTCAGTCATGCTCCTTATTCCCACTTTGTGCGAGTGACTGCCGAGTTCTCTTCTATGCAACCAACAGGAAAGGTGAAAGAATAACAACTATCTTAAAGCGCAGAGAAAGGCAATGTTTTTGTGAGAACAAAGAGAGCGAAACTTGTTGAGTTCCTGAAACAAAAGGACAGTCCTGCTTCAGGCCAAAGAGAGATCAAAGCTACAGTGCTAAGGCAGGTAGAGGTGCCTCCCAGAAGTCTCTCTTGAGCTTCTGAAGGAAGTGCAACCCTCTCTGTTGGTGTTTTCTTTTGGTGTTTTGTGAATCCTGACTTTTTTTTTTTTTATTTTAGACTAATTCCTCACTTAGAGAGTAGAAGCGTTTCCAGATCTCGCTCCAGGAGTGACTTCAGTGAGTCCTAGAAGTCAGGTTTTGCAGTGCCAAACCGAAAGGAGGTTTGAGGTGGGCTCAGTAAATTCACAGGCGGGGTGAGGAGGCCGCTGCCTTTGTTCCTTCGTGCGTGAACATCATCTGACCCGAGTCTCGGTGGCCTGTGCGCTGTGGCCGAGGTGTTAATCCACTTGGAGTGCTGAGCTCAGCTGTGCCAGCATAACCTGCGAGGTGTGTGAGCTGCAGAGCTCCCAAAAGAGCCAGGGCTGAATGAGAAGAGGCTCAGGGAAGAAACATATGATTACTCTTCTGAGGGTGGGTGGTGGGAGGGCTGCAGTGAGTGGGAGAGATAAACTTTAATTTTTAGTGTTCAGGCATTAGTCCTTCTTTACATGAGCTAATGAGACAAGAGTCATTGCTTTCTGTGGGATCTCTCCTGCTATATTTATAGCAAATATTAAGTATCAGCAGTGTTGTTTTTATGGAACAGAAATCTCTTCTGGTAGCAAAAAAATTAGGAAGGCGCAACATGGGTTGCTGGAAATCTTAGTTCTGCCTTCAGTGGTCGTGGAAGAGAGTAGCTCTAGTATCTTTTCCATGCCTGATGGTGTCTGAATATTCCATCTTGCCGGGATGCTGGGGTTTTTGGGGCACACCTCCTGAGGCTGTTGGTGCCCCACTGCTCCCCATTCTTTGGGACAGTTCCTTCTGAAATATCCTTTCCCTGAGGTGCTGCCAGCCAGGCTGTTCAGGGAACAGAGGTGGGGCTGTGGGAAGTGGCCAGAACCAGCAGCACCTCCCCTGCCAGAGGTGCCTTGCACCTCACCCCAATGCACAGGTTTTTCTTTCTGGAAACTCTGCAAGCTCCTCGAACTTGTGAGCTTTAATTTTATATTTTAACGGTCAGAGTGTGGTGTTTTGCCTGTGCTGTGCCATGCTGTGGAGGCCTGCTCTGTTTCCCCCGTGGGCAGGTGAATTTGGGGTTTTATCCCATGTTGCCTGTGGGATGCCTGCTCTGGGTTTCTGGGTGCTCATGAGGAAGAGGCAGCTGCTGTCAGATAAAAAGCCTCTGTATGTGTCAGTACAAACAGCATCAACATCTGAGGTGTGGGTCAGCCTCTCGCCCCCATCCTGTGGGACGAGATGTCCCCCTGCTTTTCCAAGCTCCAGGCTGGCCCTTAGGAGGTGTGGCAGCTGCCCACCATCCTAGAGAGTTGCAGAGAGTTCCCTTGAAGCTCTTAGCCCTTTGTCAGCACTCCTAAAATGAAAATTTAAATAAGATCCCAACAGCTGCACTGGCTGCACCCAGCCAGGAGGATGGAGGAAACTGTGACTTCCCTGACGGAGATGGTTTCTGGGCTTGTGTCCATCAGCAGGTCTTGATGTCTTTTTGGGATCTGGGAGTCCTGATTTCCCCTGCTAGACCTCTGTAGAAGCTGGAAGTTTAGGGGCAAGGACTGTGTGTGACAATGATGAATGGTCTCCCTTGGGAGCCAGGGAGTGACTCGGGCTGGTGCTGGGCAAGAGTGTGGAAGCAGCTGGATGAGATGGGCATCCTTGCTGGATGCAAGGGATTGGCCTCAGACGGGCATGTGGAGGGGAGAGGAGAGAAAAAGCTGTGTTGAGGAGCTGGAGGCCAAGAAGGAGGCAGGTGATGGCCAGGCAGGAAAGCTGTGACAGGGATGGTACAAGGACTCTGAGCTGAGGGGGGAGTGAGGGGCAGGGATGCAGAGCACAGCAAGGGGAGCTGTGGACAGCAGCTGGGAGAAGCAACCTGGAGAGAGAGGCACAGGGCTCTGGCCTGGATGGAAAACCCAAGGACTACAGTCTTGGACTAGGACAGCACGATAGGGAAAAGCACAGAAAGTTGAGGTTTGGTATTGCTGTGAAGTACCCGCGGTATGTGCTAATATGTAACAAGTGTTTTTGGAGGATGAGACGTGGATAATGTGGGGGTGTTTTTTATTAGTGATTTAGAACCTTCATTTTGCTGTGCTTTGGTTGTTCACCTGTAAAGCTGAGGTACTAATGTCCTTTCCTCTGGCAGTCATGGTGGGAAGAATTCATTAATGTTGGTAGAGGGCTGGAATACTATGCTGCAATAATTAACTTGATCATGGTGTGTTCTGCCTTCAGAGAAGGATTTGACTATGGCAGATTTACTGTTCAAGGTTCAAAGCAAAACCTGAGATCCTTGTTTGTTAAATAGTTTTGTTCTCCCCTTTGTGCACTGATTGTGAGACGGGAGCCCTCTGGAAAAAGGGTGTGTGATCCTGTAATTAAGAAAGGTTTTGGAATATGCATCCCCAGAACACTGAGCAGGATGTCCCTGTGATACTTAAATTGTAACAACTGCCTAACTTATAAATTATATATGTATTTTAATATGGCTAATGTTTTAATGTGTTTTGTATACACAATGTATTTTTTTTTTTGCAATGAGAAAGTCTTAAGTGTGGGTTTTTTTCCTTGGCAAAACCGACCACTTTCAGAACAGAGAAATGATCTGAAATTAAATACAATGAAGCAGGAGGGGATGAGTGAGGTGAGTCATCTTCAATGGGAAAAATTAAAGATCACCTGAGACATAATTATTAAACAACGCTTTGAGGCTTTGAAGATACATAAACTACTGTTAACTTTGTCAGTTCCCAGAGGTAGTTTTTAAAATACTCATATATACCCATCCTGTCTTGGCTGTTCCTTGTTAAAAACCTGTTTAGGAGTAAAATTTATCCAGCATATTAGTAGGAAGGTATTACTTGTAAATAATTGCAGAGTTTCTTGCTCTATATTCTCGTTTAAAACGCCCCTATCCCCCCTTCGAAGTAAGTGTAGAATAAAATAGAACCACAGTCACATTAAACAACAGTGACCAATTTCTACTTTCCTTCTTTTTTTTTTTTTTTCCCCTATCCTGAATGCTGTCATGCTGCCTTCTGTTACTTGACATTTTTTGGATTTCCCATCATGTCTGTAATGATTAAGAAAGAATTCTGAGCACACGTTGCCTCTGTCCTTGACAGTTATTTTTGCTTTCCTGGGAGACAATAATTGTGCTGCTTGTCTATCTTCATTTGCTGTGAGTGGAAGTACAGAGGGGAAAGTGGGATAAGCACTTCAGTACTTTTGTAGTATGCTAAGAGCCCTGAATGCTTCTGGCAACTTGTTGATGAAGTCCTGTCATGAAGAGAAGCAGAAAGGAAAGCAGAAAGAAAAGGAAGTTCTCTGCTCTTCAGTGGGCTGAGAGGGGGATGTAGAAATTTGTTTCTGACACTGCTTGTAAGTGTTTGTGTTCTACACCACGTGAGCATCTGGGTCCTTACAGTGAATGTAATTCAACTTAGATCAAAATAAGAATAACAGTCAGCGTTTCTTGTGTCTCCACCTAAACAGAAAACCAATCAAAATTGTCTTTTTCTGCAAAGATTTCGGCAAGCAGATACCCTTAAGTCATATCACACTGCAAGTAATCAGGTTTTATTAACTACTTGTTTAGTAAACAAGTATTAAACTAGAGTAAGAATATTGTTCTGTAGGATTTTGTCAGATAGTCTGTGTGTGGTCAGAGCCCTGGGCTCTCAAGGGAACAGGATGGTCCATTATGGTGCAGTTTGACCCCAAGAGCGATCTCTTAATTTTTAAACCAGTTTTAGGAGAAATATGTTAATATCCATTTGAGAGGAGTATTTACACTTGGCCTACTTAATGAAATTACTTCTAAACAGAGCAAATCTTTTGCCTAAAAGGAAGTAATTTGAAATTATTATCACACAAAGTTAAACACATGAAATGATTCTTTTTTTTTTTTTTTTCTTTTAAAGATTTTGTGCCTTTAAAAAGTACACAAAGGCAGGTATAACCAGACCTAATGCAAGAGGCAGGGATGGACCATTTCCTGTGGTGAAACCCCTGCTGTCTTGAACTGTCTATCAAGAATGAAATTTAGATGCTTACTTGAGACCTCAACCTGTTTCTTCTGTGCCAAATTCTAGATTAGTCCTACCACCTGCAGTGTGGGTGTAGAAATGACAAACAGGGGACATTGTTTTCCTCTTATTTTTTCATTTTTGCCACATAAATGGTATGAAGAATTCACGTCATACTGTGCTGGTTCATGGCATTATGTTGTGTTGTTGCCTTGCCTTTTGTGGCCTTTTCATTGATAAAAGTACAGAACATTAAATTTTCTTTCTTTTTTTTTTTTTTTTTTTAAATAGAACGGACCAAAAAATTGGTTTTGGCACCTGATGTCCGCTCTAACATTGAGCAAAATCCTTAGTTGTGCAGGTTGCATACCTGCTAAAACAGCAAAGTTCTGTAATTCTGGCAACAGGGATCTGTGAATCAGTATTTTGGAGCAATAAGTACTGTAGCTCAGAACTGCTTTTGTTTCCTAAAAATGCCTCAAAACAGTCTTTCTTTTGATGATAAAAGTCTTTCATCCTCCCTTTTTCGTGGTAACATTTCTTACAGAGTTACAGCTGAGTTTGCTGTGGGTCCTCTGTGCTATAAATGGCAAAAATAGTGTAGGATCACCCCAGCTGCAGGGATTATTTTATAGAGTCTGTCTTCCCCTTGCACATATGGGTGACTCCTCCCCCTGAAGCTGTGAGTTTTCCATTTGGCAAACTTACTTCTAAAACAGTTAAGTTTGTGTTGTAAAGCTTAGTTCTGTGTTGTGGAGCCTCCTCCTTTTACTTTCTCTTCTCATTTTTTTTTTTTTAAATCTTTTGTAAACTGGAACATGGCAAAGATATTCTGAGAGCAAAACACGTATAAAACTGGATCTTGTAGTTTAAATACTCGTTGCTTCTGTTGTGAAAGACTGTCTACAGATGGCATTCAGACCTGCCTCTGCTTCTCTCTCTCTCCACTTTGGCTCATTGTGAATAATAATGTTGAAATTTTAAAGCCTCTTCTTGGGGACTGGGGAAAATAACAAAGCCAAGACGCGTGGGAGGAGAGTGGGGTTTGTGTGTTTACGTGTTGTGATTTTTCTTGGTCTGTGGAGGTCTCTGTGGATGTTCATCGTGCTGTTTGCAAAATGAAGTAGCACAGCCCTAAAGTGTGATATTTGTAGAATTAATTTGGTGAATGCTGGTGGTTTGGAAACCATGTCCTGCACTTATCCCAAGGCTTCCTCTTAAGGGAATCTGCTGACAAGTTGTGGTAGGGAAGTGGGCAAAGCAATTGAGGTTTCCTTCCCTGTGACCAACTACAAAGGCAGAAAAAAATAATTTCTCTTTTATAATACTATTGCCCACTAATTTAAGTCATGCCCTCTCCTTTAGCTTGTTTTCTCTGATGCTGGCACTGCTTTTAATGTTTTTTTGATGTCTTGGGAGTGCCAGTTTCCAGATGGGATGTTCTGCCCTTCTAGCCTCGTGCCATCCCAATCTCTTCAAAATGCAGTCCTTAATAAAAAAAAAAAAAAAAAGTAAACATTATTGCTGGTGTTACTGCTAACAGCAAGAAATGCAAAAAGGTCGGGACACACACATACACACATGTGGCATTTCTATTTAAATAAAAGCTTATTTTTCAGAAACAAAGGCTTATGGAGAAAAAGGGAGCTCTTAGTACCCGAAGCACGTTTGCTGTTACGGATGAACCCACAGCAATGGATGCTATCAAAGTTGTCATATTTTATTCATGAGTTGTGGAATGCTTGGGTGAAATAAGAAAAGCAATGCTCCAAATCATAATTATGGTGTAAAAAGATAAAACAGTTATTATTGTGACATTTAAAAAAAAAATAAAAGTCTCAAGTATCTCAAATAATTAATATGGAACTTGTGGAGAGTGACTAATGTTAGCTGTATTTATGGGTCTTTGTTGGGGGGCTGTTGTGAAACACTTCAGGAATAGCATTTATACTTATTTTGGGAGAAAATATAAATGTGTGCTCATGTGTGTTGCAAGAAACAAAGACAACTGGAATATTGAATATAAACATAAAGAGGTTGACAGCAGAAATTATACTTCAATAGAGAAGGGCTCTGACAAATGTATTATGCCTCATGCTATTATCATGCAGTTAATAAATAAAACAGACACCCAGGATTTAATTTGCTTTAGCAATAACATGGAAGTGATTTTTCTCCTCAGGGAAAGAAAACAGAAGGGAGAATTAGTTCATGAAACATGTATTGTTTAATGCTTATATAAATCATATATAGAGAATTAAAAAAAAAAAGATTTTAGTAATACAGGAACTAAATGCTTTAAAAGTAATTAAAAAATTATTTAGACTGTCAAGTCATTGGGAGTTTTTGAACCAAGAGAGCACTTCAGCATATGCTTACTTTGGACTTTATGGATATTTTTCTTGCCTTTAGTTGGATTATTCGTGTGATACAATGACTGGAAATTAAAACCTTTGTGTAGGGGTAGCCAGCTCTGTGAGCTGCATTAGGCATAGTAACCTCTCTCTGCGAGTGAAGAAAGTGAGGCAAAGGTTTCTGTTTTGCTGAAACTTTCCTGTCAATGAATTATATAAATAGTATTTTGATTTACACACTCAAGAATCCAGGTTTTCACCAGGGAGGCAGATTCTGATTTCTGTGTCCTTGCTGAAGCTGGACCGGGATTCTCAACAGAGTCAAAGTAACTTAGGAATTCAACTTCTCTCCTGCTTCAGTGGGATCTGGTACCCAAAATGTCTTTGAAATGGGTTACTTGCTGACTCTATCTGTCATAGTCATGCTGAGCTTAGGATTCCTACAGCACTTCGGAAGTACTTGTGATTAATATTTATTTTTTTTAATACTGTTGCCATAAGGTATGAGCAGTATTTATTATTGCCTGGAAGAAGGAAGAGTGCTAAACGAGAAATCAGAGTCATTACATCTTGCCTAAAACCATAAATGGGTCAGTCTCCCTGCATGCTCTGTTGAAAAAGCTTATATTTTATTTCTAGGTTACAAACAGTCTTAGAGTTATAGTGGGAGGAAGCAAGTCCAAACCTACAATTAGTGGCAAAATGTAGCTTCTCTGTCTGATTTTTTGGTTCTAGGTAACCTTCTGCTGCCATCCTAAGTCCCTTTTAAACAAATGCAGCTGAAGAACATGTTTGGTCAAGCTCAGTATATATTATCATGTTTTAAAAGTGATTTCTAACTTCTTTTTTTTTTTTTTTTGTTGTCTGTGACACTGAGAATACCTGAAAATGTTTTGTAGTAGAGGAGGAATGAAATTGTTCCTCTTGCTTTCGCGTGGGGCCATATTTTTGGAGCAGCTCGTTCTGTGTTACACTGGCATTTAATATACCCTTGGAGCAGATCCCTGAAGTGGACAGTACTCCTGAAAAGCAGACAATACATTGGGAATGATTCTTAGGAGTGCTTTTTCCCAGTGTTGTGTACATTGCCACTGGCCCTGTTCAAAGCCTTGCTGGTGCAGTCCGTGTTCTTCCTGTTAAAATGTTTTTATTTTCCAAATCTGTAAACAGCAACCTCTTTATAGACACAGTGATGTGATACCTTATCTAATGTAGGTAAACAGTGGGAAAGATGATATAATCAGTGACTCCTGAACTAATTAACTAACAACACATGTAATTTGATTAACTCACATGATTTAAGAGCAGATTATGTGCTTTTAGTGATAGTGAACTTCTGGAGCATTTCAACGAAGCATTTAATTTAAGGGATCAACCACTTGTAAATAGTCTTGATTTCGGCGTGAATCCCTTGAGGAAACAACAGAGCCTCCTTGAGAAGACGAGCTCAGCCGCCACTTAAAATATTTGGGAAAAGTTCAAGTGGCTTCCTTCAGTAACAGGTGATGTGCAGCCTCAGCAAGGCAGTCACTGTTGATCTCACCAGGATGGCTGTTCCAAAGCCACTGCAGTTTTTCTGATTTTGCTCCATAATGGCCAGATGGTTTGGTGGCAGAGTCAGTCTGTGCGCTGTGCAGGCACCCAGGGCTGCTGCTCACCCTTCTGCTGCTGGAGGGGTCACCCCAGCGCTCTGGAAAACACAGGGAAGGGCCCTGGAGGCAGGAAATCCATATGAATTTTTTCGTTACAGGCTTTTTGCCACTTCAGGCAACTTCTGCTGGCTGGAGAAGCAGAGGTGGCCTCCTTCTCTCTCTTGGCATGTATTCATTTCCAAGTCTTGTGCTGTGTCTGCTACTCAGTTTGTTCCAGAGTTCTCAGTTTCCAGAATTCAGTTTGAAATGCTGGTAAAACAAACAAGGGACTTTGACTCTCTGACAACTACTTAATTAGCATGAGTGTGGTCACTCTAGCTGGTGCTCAAATCAAGCCAATTTTCAAGAAGTGAAGAGTCTGACATTAGCTAAATTACTGGTTGAGGAGGAACTGTGATTTGATAAGTATTCTGTGTGATTTCTTCGGTGGCTCAAAGTTCTCCTGCCCCTGGCATCTGGAGTTTTAGGACCGGGTTTGCAATAGCTTCCTGAAAGGATTAATATATATATATAAATAAATATATGGATATATAATATTTTAAATGCTAGATGAATTTTGTTGGGAGAGACCTATTTGTAAACTAGTTTCCAAACATGTATATCAAAATGACAGCAATATATGAGCATGTACAGCCAGAGTAGTTTTGCGTCATGCAAAAGGAGAGTTTTCCCACTGTTTTCCAGCCTTCTGTAGTGGAACTGCCTTTGCTGTATAGTCATGGGAACTTACCTTTGTGACATTAGCTGTTCACCCTGGTAATTGCTCCATCCTCTAATTTAATGAAAACCCATTAAACCGAAACAATAATTAAAATGAGACATCATCTCTGTAGGAGGCTTGCATATTAAAATCACCAAGCATTTCACTGCAGACAGATCTTAGTGTTGAGAAACAGTGTTTGGAACAACATGTAAAAAGTGATTTACTCCAAATGATCATAATTTAGAAAGCTGTGCTGTTGAACATGATTTCCTACTGTTTATTACTGACTCTGACTGGATCTAGCAAGGCAAAAACATTTACAATGTCTTTTCGTGCCGGTGAGAATACACAGAAGCAGGGATGTGCTGGAGAGAAAACCTCTTTGGTCCTCCCTGGTAGCACAGTTTTTAAGAGAAGGGTGAGGTGTTTTTTGACCCCTCTCTCTGGGTTGCTGGCAGGGAGGACAGGTGGTCCTGGTCCCCATTGTTCCGGTGCAGAGAGCAGCACAGTGCCAGCTCAGCACCTTCACATAAATTTGCGTTCATTTTCCCTCGGCAGAACCCCCCCCAGCTTGCTAAAACCCATCCTGGTGTGGAAGCAGTGTAGGCAAGTGGGTCTCTGCAGCACAGTGGGCTGTCTCAAGCCTTAGTGCTGATTGAGCTCCCAAAGTGCTCTGAGGGATATTCAGGGCTCTGTGCCCGTTCCTGGGACAGGAGCATGTTGCAGAGTCTTTTATTTTGTTTGCATATAAAGAGAAATTTACGTGAATTTTACCCCCAAAGCTTAAAATAAAAAAACTGGTGGTGTCTGCAGGTAACTACATTTTGCCCTTGCTCGGTGGGGAGGGACACTGAAGCATTTCTCTGCCTGGCAGTGAAAGATTTCTTTCTGGAGAAGATCCCCATTGTTAGTGTTAGCATCCTTTTGGGGACTTCTGGATCTATTTGTGACTTGTGTGGACTGAGGAGTGCTCTTAGAAGAGAAGGAAAGAAGTGAGAGTGGGCTCCCGTCACCAGTAGTGTTTTGGGCTGTTTTTTTTGTTTTTTTTTTACCAGTTCTTCTAAAGATGTTTTGTGGGGCCAGTGTGCAGAAAAGGAGTCAATGCACTGCATCCTACTTGAACTCAGAGGCTTTGAGGAAGCACCTGCCTGAAGTGAAACAAGAAGGTTTTTGTGATGCTGTTGTGTGTCAGGAACTGTCTACACCGAGAGCTGCTAGTTTTGGATCTTCCTCCTGATCTTGGTTTCGTTTCTGAAAAGCTGATGACTTGAAAAAAAGTGGGGCTCTGGGGTGATTTTTTTGTTTGTCTGTTTTGATTTTTAAGTATGGATTTTGGTGTTATTGGATTTTGCCCATAGCAAGGTAAAAGCCAATATGCTGTAATATTCAGTTCTTTAATTGCTGTAGCTTAAATCCAGATTCTCTGTTGTTGCAGAGTTAATTTCTACTTGCTTGTCCAGAGCGACTGTTCAAAGGCTCTCCTGAAAGCATGTTGAAGCGAATAGCTTTAAAATGATTGAAGTTACCAATAAAGCAATGTGTTCTCTGCCAGAGGAAGTAAAAAGTATTCAGGCAGGCTAGTGAATGATAAAAATGTATCTGTAGCTTTAGAAAATGAGTTGACTCAGAACCAAATTGTAGTATTTTTCCTTTAATGGGGGTATCTACTATAGAAAAATTATTTCCCGGGTGGATTGGGATTCGGCTTTTAACAAGTGGTGCGCATTTTTCTTTGCTTAAAATTCCAGCACAAATGGTCACGTATTTCCCTTTGCACCGCTGTTGCCAAAGCAAGTGGCCTAAATTTTGTTTGCATATAAAGAATTGGGTTGGGTAAGGACTGGTGCTAATCCTGAGTTGTGACACCTAATTCCACTTGGCTGTAGGGTTAGTGTGTACCAAAATGCCTTTACATTTCAAATGTATGGGGTAAAGCTTGACCCCGACCCTGTTGGCCCCAGAGCAGCGTCGCCACTCACTTGGACCGGCTCTTCTCTGCCGGGTCTGCCCAGGGCCGTGCTGTGGGTGCTGAGCCCTCTGTGAGTGCAGCCCTGGCAGCTGCTTCCTCCTGTAGCTCTTTTTGGCTTGGTAGGGCTGTGCTGGTCCTCCTATGAGGAGAGGCTGAGGGAGCTGGGGTTGTTTAGTCTGGAGAAGAGGAGGCTCAGGGGTGACCTCATCACTCTCTACAACTCCCTGACAGGAGAGTGTAGCCAGGTGGGGTTGGTTTCTTCTCCCAGGCAGTCAGCAGCAGGACAAGAGGGAACAGTCTTAAGCTCTGCCAGGGGAGGTTTAAGTTGGATATTAGGAAGAAATTTTTTATAGAGAGAGTGATTAGCCATTGGAATGGGCTGCCCAGGGAGGGGGTGGATTCATCTTCCTGGAGGTTTTTAAGATGAGACTGGTTGTGGCATCAGTGCCATGGGCTGGGAACCACGGGGGGGGTTGGATCAAGGGTTGGACTTCATGATCTCTGAGGTCTTTTCCAACCTGGTTGATTCTATTCTGTGATTCTATGCAGCTTAAGCAAAAGATACTCAAATCAAGCAACAAATATGCTCCCTCTGACATAAGTGTGTCTTGTGCTTTTCTGTTTTGCTGAAGATAGAAAGTTGCCTTTACTGGATGCTCTGAGATGATTTGTGTCTCTTGGACTTCCAAATAACTGAGTATGCTTCCCTTCTTTCCTTGTTTAATTTTAGAAACACTCTGGTATGTCTTAAAAAACTCTCCAGACAGTCAGTATTTCAAATTAGGAAAATATAATCACATAGAAGGACATATGAAAGTCATATCTGTGTTTATTTATTTTGCTGAGATTGCATTATCATTCAAGCATGAAGCGATGTTTCAGTGAAGATTGCTGTATAAACCTATATTGTTCTATATTATGTAGGAAATATGACATTTCATTACAAGCAGACAGTTATTTTTATCGAGAGCATAAAAAGTATTTTGCCTTTCAGGCACCTGTGGTGAGGGGGTGTATGTATTCTCAATTTTTCTTTCTTTCTTTTTTTTTTTTTTTTTTTTTTTTTTTTTT
>NW_020956108.1:55642-62760 GCF_003031625.1 Empidonax traillii
GGCCCAGCACAAGAGAGAGACGTGGCCAGGGGTGGGAAGGTGATTTGCCCTGATTTCTCCCTTTTTTGTTGTTAATTGTCTGTGGTAGTGATGATGTATGGTGAATGAAAGCATGAGGTAAAAATCAATGCAGAGGAGACGACGATGCATTTCAACCTTTGATCAAATATGAGAAGGCGATGATGCTGCTTGGGCACCAGCAGGATTAGCCAGACTGAAACGTTTCTGGATCTGCCTGGTCAGGCTGTGGTTTAATAAATATTGTATGAGCTGTCACACTTTGCTTGTTTAAACTGAGAAATCCCTGGAACAGCAGTGGATTGCAAGCGTGTCTTGTATTTATTTCTCAGGCAGGAGCGCAGCCGTAGAGCATTATTAGCAATAATACATCTCTGCCTTACACTGTGCAAGGACAGGTTCCCTGTGATGTATGATGGAGAGGTGGAAATGGAGTCAGTGGTAAAAACTGAAATTGGAGCTCGGTGAATTGTGCTGGGAGAGGCAGCACCCAAGATTTCTCAGAATTTAGGAGCCTATTTATCTGCCTGCAGCACACCTTATTTACAGCAACTTAATCTGCTCGCAGCAGACACAAATGGCTCAGCATCCCGTCAAAAAATCCATCAGAAAATCAGTAGCTGACCAGTTGTGAACTTGTCCAAGTGACAAGTGGGCATGCTGACAGAGACGGCGTTTGGGGTTTTTTTCGTGGAAAAAGTGCAGTGTTGGGAGCGTGGTAGCTGACTCTCAAAAATGAAAAAAATATTGTTGTGAAAATGAAAAGCGTAATCTAAATCTTTCTGATTTTTTTTCTCTGATTTTTTTCTGATCTTTTTTTTTTTAAAACTAAAATTCTTAGATGTAGAAAGAGAAATCCACGCAGCACCCCACGTGAGTGAGAAGTTAATTCAGCTCTTCTGGAATAAAAGTGAGTTCACGTTTGTGGCCACTCTGCAGCAAAAGGCATCGACTTCTGGAGTTATCCTGTCCATCCGAGACTTAGAGCACAGGTAAGGGGAAATCGTTTCTCTCTTGTAGCAGTAGCAACATAAAAGATCCTGAGCACTCTGGTCTGCTTGGGCAATGTGTTGAAATGGTGGATGTAAAATCTGACGTGGAAGTTAGAGCATTTCTTCATCGTTTGCAATGTGCTACTTTTTTCCAGGTTTTCTTTTGTTTGTTTGTTTTGGTTCGTTTTTTTTTTTTATTATTTGTTTGTTATAGGAGGAACTCATGTATCCTGGCCTGTAAAATAACTTTTAAACAGAAAGATCAAAGCCAATGTAGTATGGATGCTCTGGAAGTTACAAACCTTGTAATGCAATTTTCCTGACTAGGTTAGCATATGTGCTTTGGAGTTTGCTTTTCAATAAAAGTTAAACTTGCATGTGTTTCTTGCTTCGCTATGTTTTATAACATTGTGAAAGAATATGTCTTCTTGGAGGTTCAGCAGTTAAGCCATTAAGCAATTAAACCACTTGTGCTTCCCTATGATACTGTGTACGTTTTCTTCCCAATATAATACACTGTATTCCTATTTCATGCATGTCTTTTTTTCCCTTTTTTTTCTGATTGTCAGTGTAGGGGATAAAAAAGAGGTCTCTGATTAATTGTTATAGTGACAGATATCTGTTTGTTTAAAAAAAAAACCACAAAAGAGTACACTTGGTGTTATGGTCCACAATACAATTCCAGTGATGTTTTGATGTTTCAAAGTGTGTGTTGCATCAAATAGGCTCCTACTTGTAACTTTCTGAATGCTTTTTGAATAATGTCTTAGGTCTTGAAGGACCTTTGTGTTTAGTCTGACACATAAAAGTCTAGTTCTAGTCTTTTCTGTTGTAATACAAGTTATAGGACATTCTTTGGTTGCTCCCATTTCAGATATAATACCAGTTGTTCTGCAGCACTTCCTTTATGAAAAAGAAAATAATCCTATTGGTGTTTGTCTTAATCATGTACATGATACTCAACTCTTAGCCCAAATTCTTACCTTCTTTTGAGAAAGTATATGAAGGAGAAGGCAGTGGCTTCATTATGACCAAATGGTCAACGATGGCTTTTGCCAGTGCAACAGCAGAGATGTCCAGACAAGGATGGTTAAGGGGAGGACTCTGTTTCCCTATTCTATCATCATACTTTTCTGTCACCTCTACTTGCTTATTGATCTTTAGTTTACTTCATTCCTTCTTGCATTTTTCAGGCCATGGTCTCAGTCTAGAAGAATATAATTTTATGTTACAGAGGGATCCCTCCCTCCATCACCTAGTGTTTTCCTTCTCTTACTTTGTCATTCCTTTTGCCCTTAGTTTTCAATTCCTCCAGGCTTTTCCAGGCCACTGTAGCTCTCTGAAGTCATGGTTAACAGGATCAGTTTGCCACTTCAGGGTTTATTTATTTATTTATTTATTTATTTATTTGAGAAACAGGATGTTGAGCACAGCAATTGAATGGACAAACAGTCATTTTGTTAAGTGCCTGCACTTAACAAAATCCAAGGTCAAACCAGACAGGCAGTGATGATTATACAAAGCAAGGCACATGGATTTTTAGATATGGCATCTACTGAATGCAGCTACTCAAGTCCTCTATCTTGACAGGCAG
Organism: Empidonax traillii; assembly: GCF_003031625.1. Classification (NCBI taxonomy): domain Eukaryota; kingdom Metazoa; phylum Chordata; class Aves; order Passeriformes; family Tyrannidae; genus Empidonax; species Empidonax traillii. Next base: position 58,247 of record NW_020956108.1, read on the forward strand.
AGGCTTGTAGAGAGATGTGCTATGCAGGAGTAATCTTGGTTGAACAAAATACACTGCTGTTGCCCTCTCTGGCACTGAGGTTATCTGTAATATTTAAAATTATGACATCTGCTTAAAAATATATGCAGTTGAAGGATTGTGTGCTGGTCTCAGTTAAACCTTTGTAGCTCCCTGTAGTAATTGAGGAATTTTGTCTGTGTAGTTTAATGTAACAGTCAAAACAGGCATGCCCAGTGTTGCTCATGACTGCTGTTACTTTAAGTGTCTGGATACTGCAATTATCCTTTTTTTTTGGACTCATTGTGTATCACTTGAAGTCATTGTTTCTCAGGTTGTTACTCAGACCTTGGTAAAGGCAGTGCTTTCAAACCATTAGGTTTATGATGACAGGAATTAATTAAGTGGATGGCAATGGAGAAAATATTTTTCAGCATAGGTTTGATCATGATTATGGGAACAAGTATAGGGGTACCTTTATTACTTAACCAATATTGGTTTTGGCTACAGAAAAACCAGTAACTCTTCTCAATTTCTTTTCATTGCACCAACTAGGAGATATTATATATAGTTAAGGGCATAATGTTTAACTTATCTGCAAAAGTGGCCAAGTTAAAAAGTTTAAGGCTTCAGGTCATGCAGGAAGTCAACAACACCTGAATAAAGGAAGCTGTGTTAGCTGTTGCTACCAGAGTTCATCTCTCTCGGGGATATGAACTTGTCTTTTTTTGATTGTGCACAGATTTAATAGGTGAGAAAGAGGTGTTATTCCAGGCAATGAGAAGGTGTGTGTGTATATGTAGACATACACACGTGTATATGTTTGAAGCTACAATCTGGAGGCATAACAGCAGAGGTATTTACCTCATGGCAAACTGTCTTTTCATGTAGTGGAGGTGACTGTCTCCATAGAATTCCATAGAATGCTTGGTTTAAATATCACTTCTCTAGTAAGTTTTAGCGGGATTTTATTTTCTGGTGGAATGGAACTCTTAAACTGAAGATATTAAAACACGATTAATACAGTTTTGCTTGAAGTGGGTGATTTAGATATGCTATTTTGTTTAATTCTAAAGGGATATTTCACAGCAATTAGAGATTTGCTGTTAATTTTTATCATCATTTGATGGACAGGAATTATACTAGGATGATGGCAAATGCATCTTTGTTAATATTTTGTTGAGTCAGTTTAATAATGATAAAGACTTTGTTTTCATGATTCAAACGTATTAAAATACAGCTTGGAAAATAGAAAGCTTAATTAACACAGATAAAGTCTAATTGAAGAGTCTGATAATTTGTGCAGATTGGTGCACATAGTTATCTGGAATACAGTGGTAAATTAGAAGATTATATTTCTGTTCCTAAATTATAGACAATGAAATGTAATATAGGGTGGACAAACATGTTACTTGGGGATGCAGAAGGTGGAAACTATTTTTCTTGACTGGAGAATTACGCTAGCTGATTCTTCCTAGAGGAGCTTTCTGATGTTTTGCTCACAACCTTTGACTCTTCAGAGCACCAAAACACTTGGAAAAGGCCATCAAGATATTTAAAATCCTACGTAGTAAATCCTTATTTCAAAAGTGATTTAATACAATTTCATCTGAAGTTGTCTGCCTGCTCCCTACCTGCTCTGGCCTTGCATGGTCCAGAGCCCAAGAACATAAATTAGATGGAGTCAGTATTGCCTTTCAGCTGTTTAATCCCTGGGTTTGAGATATATTGATGGCTCTTTTCCACCACTGGCCAAGATCAGTATCTGGAGAAATATATCAAGGATGTTCAGGTACCCATCTGTTATCATTCTTTCTGAAGAGTATTTAAAACCATGAGATCCCACCATGATAGAACTGAGGAACCAGTCATAAGATGAATTTTGTGAAGATTTTTCTTCAGGGAGCACAAAAAACTTTATTTATTTGTTTATTTATTTATTTATTTATTTATTGTGCTTATAACTTGTGTCCAGGACCTGAACTTCAGAAAATTTGTGCCATGCCAGATACTTTGGAAACCTGTTTGAAAGCTGTAAGCTGATTGTACTGCTATGGTGGAGTTCTGGAGTGGAAAATCTGGCCCTCCACTACGTAGCAGCAAGCTGTGTTGATACAAATATTCAGGGGGAGGGCCTGACAAATGTGTCAGGCTCATAGTGAAAGACTTTTATTCCTTGCAAGTCAGTTTTGGATGGGGAAGGGCAAAGAGGCATCTCATATACTGCTGAATAGTTCTCCCCAGGTGACACCATGAACAGCTTCTGAGACTGCTGAGGAGTAGATAGAAAGCTGTATGTTCACAAATAACAGCTGGAAGACTACCAGGCCACTCTATGTTTAATTAAAAACACAAAGGGGTAATAAGCTGGTTAAATTAATCACTGAAACCTAACTGATGAAAGGAAGCCTATGGAAGTGACTTCTGACCCTAGTTGTAAACCTGAAAAATTGGATTTACTCCCTGCTATGCTTTAGATTATTCTCTGCAAGATGGGCTTACGTATATTGGATTCTGAGATGCCCAGTATTCAAAGAGGGAAGGAAAAACTCTGCAAATGTCTCCATTAACCTTTTTCTTTTAGGGTAAAGGGCACATCTTCATGAATATTTATATGTAGAATTGCTAAACTGGAAAGCTGTAAAGAGAATATAAAGATCCAGCCCTACTTCCATCCCTCTGAATGAGGTGATGGGAAATATGTGAGACATCTACACGCCTTTTTTTTTTTCCTTCTCAAAGGTCTTTAGAGATGCAAATGCAGATAGAATTGTGCCCACCTGCTTCTGTGCTCGGGGTTAAAGTATGCGAGAGTGCAAAGTGAAGAAGAGGTGTTACATAAATCTTCCGCTGATTTAAGCATTGTGAAAGAGGAGCCGCTGCTTGAGGAGCTACCTTCCATCCTGTGGCTCCCCGCTGACAGCAGGTGTTTTATGTACACTAGGCTGACAATTGTTGTCTCTCTGAAACATTAACATGCTGCTCATAACCAGCTGTTGAAGCACATTGATTGGGCCACGCTGGCAGTCGGAGGAGAACGGCTGACAGTTTGAAACTCTCTAAAACCGAGTTTGGACAGTGCAGAAATGTTACGGCCAGCCAGCAGCAGGATGTGTGGCTCCCCCAGGAGCCTTCTCCAACATGCTGAGTTATTCTGTTGGATTGTTTTATGACCCTCTGATACAGGCAAAGAACCAGGGTGTCTCAGGCTTACGCTAAATGCAGCTCTCCGAAAACTGTCCGCTGAATTTGGGCTGCTCGTTAAGAATGTAACTCCCCTAGTTAACAACGCAGTTAGGTGTCCAGAGCACATTATTGATGTTCATTTGCTTGGTTGCCAAACAGGCTGGGTGATGTGCCTGGGGTGTGTTTAATTTTTTTTTTTTTTTTTGGCTTTTGTTTGCAGTTTTGTGTGTTCTCTCTACCCCAGGCACTGCCCTCGGAAAGGCAGGACGTGGCAGAGCCTGCCCTAATGACCGCTGGCTGCGGAAAGCTGCCAGAGCTGGGGGCAGCGGGGCAGAGAAAGGTGGAGACTGAGGGCACCCAGAGGGAGCAGACACGTGGCAGGGCCTCGAGAGAGGGGGAAGGAAAAGATTTATTTTCCGATAATCGAGAAGCAAAGTGTGTGTTGTCTGCAAAATCGGGTTCGTTACCCGGCGTGCAACGAGCCAATAATCACACGCTCGAGAGAGGCATCGATTATTTGTTTCAGATTCGGGCAAGCCTCGAGTGCTCTGTGGTTTCCCACAAATCAAGCACAGCAACAGGACTTTCCACACCGTTATTTATACACAGGAGGTCAGAGTTTGTAAGTTCCCAAGTACAGCCCCTCTATTATGATTGATTAGTAGTTTCCATACAAGTTATGTCATCACAGCTAAATTCTATGCATGCCCAAGGGAAGGGGCTTCACCTGGGCAGGGGTCTTCTTGACTCGTAGGTGTGATTTTTTAAAATATTATAATGAAGATATTTCAGCTAAGGGACACATGAACCTTGAGTTTTTTTTTTACCAAGTTGGTAATGCATACATAGACATACAAACCCATCTTTATTTACTACTTCCTTTTGCCTAACAAGTTGCACGATCTTCTTGACCAAGGCATGCTAACTGTTTGGTCCATTGATTGTGTCCTTTCTTGCTAATTAGGAAAGTCTTAATTAGCCAGCTTAAAGCAGATAAAGATCATCCAGACTTAAGATGATTTTTGGCATTTTGCAGCATGTGCATATTGCCGTAATGCAAGAAATCACTGAAAAGCTGCAGAATCCGAGAGTGAGGCTGGAGGGAAGAACCTTTCTTCTAAGGACGCAGCGATTACGGGGGAATTTGTTTTCAAATACTGTGGTTTTACTCAGGTGGCAGACCTCAGTAGTTTAAAAAGCTGTTATCCTCTTTTTTTTTTTTTTTTTTTTTTTTTTTTTTTTTTTTTTTTTTTTTTTTTTTTTTTTTTTTTTTTTTTTTTTTTTTTTTTTTTTTTTTTTTTTTTTTTTTTTTTTTTTTTTTTTTTTTTTTT
>NW_020956108.1:63689-93537 GCF_003031625.1 Empidonax traillii
GGTTTACTAGGAATAGGAGAGAGACCAGTTTTTTTTCAGACAGCAGGCAGGTTGCAGCCACAGTGAAGATAGGTTTTTAGACATATGAAATGGATACAAAAATGCTTAAGGTCAATCCTTGCAACGCATGCCATGAAAATGAGTAGCTGCTTTGTACCGGCTCTGATTCCAGCTGTCTTTTAGCTGGCAGGCAGATGTTGGGATCACTTTTTTCTTGATGTGATCAAAGAGGAAAGTAAATTTGTATTTGGATGACCTTTGCCTAGTTGCAGGTACACAAACACATCATAAATGCTTAATGCCTTGCAGCTTGCACGCCCTGTTGCCGTGTAGGAGATGTGTAGAACGAAAGACAATGTCAATAAATATTCTATACTAATAGAAGATGTCAGCGTGGGTGTGTTTATTGCTAAATGTTTCAAGCTAGGCTGGTATAACATGATTCCTGTTGTCCTCAGAGTGGCCTGAATGGAAAAATAAAGTAATTTAATTGATCAAATTTAGTTCCTCTCGCTTGAAAGGATGCACATGTTTGAAAGCATCCTATCTAGGTAGCCAACAACCAAGTGAAGTTGTGGTTTGAAAGAGTTTGGTGTTACATTTTGGCTATGTTGGATTTGCTTGGATAGAAGGAATTCTTTTGGAATAGAGCAGGTGACGATAGTCTTTGTGCAATATATGGGACTCAGCTTCTGCTTTTTCTCTCGTAGAAAGTTAAATCTGATTTTTCAGCAAGATACCTTCATTGTTACAGGTGATCCTTCTTCTCTCGACACCCTTTGTGCTACCTGATGTCAGTCTGGTTTAGCTGGTGAGCTTTGATGGTATCAGGAGATAATCTCTGCCTCAGCAGTAGTCTTTAATGCTGCACAAGTGAAGATTTGCCACGCAGGGGTTTGCTGTGCAGCCTCTCAGTCTGTCTGTGTTTAAACTAGCTGTAAAAAGTAGCATTGTATGGTTTGTAAGCATGCATGTTGAGGGAACTTTCCTGTCCTATTTCCCAGGAGCCACTCTGGAGGCTGCAGTCGCGTCATCTGAGACTTTCACTGTTGAGACCAAACCCCCTTCACAGTGGGTGGCTCCAGTGAGCTGATGGGTGCTCTGCTTGACTCCTTACACACACCACACTCACACAAGGCTTCCTTCCCTACCAGCTTGACCTCAGGTTTCCCACAGCAGCGTCTCAGACATCTGATCCTGAAAATAATTTAATCCTGCTGCAGCAACAGAACAGCGGATCGAGTTGGGTTCCTCCGAGGAGAGACCCCGAACAGAGGAAAGGCTGGGGGGGTTTTATACCCTCACAGTCCAAATGTGTGAAAGGGGCCATCAGCTCCTGCTGTGTCTCTGAGTGTTTGGTCCCTGGCTGGTGCCACAGGTCCCCGTGCCCTTTGCTGTGTGGAGAGTCGGCAATTCACGGGATCTTGCTCTGTCACTTTATAGCAAGTAGGGTACAGGAACAGTGCCTGTGGAAGAGGCTGAAATATTTGCCTTGACAGCTGTAACTTGTTCTAGTTTTGCATCCACACAGAGCTGTGGTGACAACTGCAAAGTGAGTGTTTCCTTTTTGTTTGAAGAGGTGCATCATTTAGTTTCAGCGGCGCTGCTTTTTTCCTGCTGTGGCTTTATTGATGGGGGCAGTGACCTTGGGTGGATCCCTGCCAGCTTTTCCTGCGACGTTGTGCCCAGTGCCTGCTCTTGGCCCGACTTGCTTTCCTCTGAGGACTGTTAAAACAAGATCTCCGTTACTTCTATGTGGCTGCCCAGGCTGAGCCACTTGGCAGCTCAGCCAAAATAGTGCACAGAGGCTCAGTTGGTGGTAAGGAACAGTGAAAGGCCAGAAGTGTAATGATCTGTGATTCATCACAGAATCTCTGTAGACTGAAAATCCTGAGATCCGTGTGATAAGGGATGCAAATTCGTTGCCTGTCTCTAAATACATCAAGCAGTGTTTCTACAAAGATGCTAAAGCAGAGTCTTGCCTGAAGCCATTTCTGTCATTAAACATCATTAAATGGCACAGTGCTGTTGTGAGTTGAAAAAGCTTTGTGCACAAACAAGCCCTGATTTGTGCAGAAGCTTCCTGAACTTCCAACTGATTACATCAAATGGACTAATCTCTGGACGTTCCTTGCATTTGCTTTGTTATTTAAAAAAAAAAAAAAAAAAAAGAATAGAAACTGTGCATTGACTGGACTCACAGAATTTTCCAGAAGCTTCTTGTTGAGTACCAGCCTGATTCTTATTATGGCAGTGATTTTTTTTTTTTTTTTCCCCCTCAGCATTTGGGAGACTCGACATCAAAGTGCTGCTGCAGCAGCACCTGCAAGGGGAATGGTGCCTCCACCCTTGAACTGCCGTGGTTTTGTGACCTTCTCCCACGCAACGTTAAGCAGATGCACAGTGTTTTGACTAGATGGCAACCCCAAGTTTGTACATATTTGCAGGGATGCCATCTGTGCCTGCTGCTTTGCCCTGGGACATCTGTTCAGTAGCTCTGAGAGCATCTGCTCTAAGTGCTGGTACTGTTCCTCGAAAGAGGCTGTGGGGCTTCATTTGGCACTTGATCAGGGATGAGGGAAGTTGTAAAGTTGGAGCGATAACTCTGCTTTGTTTATGTTTGAGTGTGATAAGCCCAGAAGATTGCCGGAATTGGATGCAAAAAAGTGGTTTTGTGTTAGTTCTTAGAGCTCTTATTGCGGCCTTTAGTCTACATTGTGCTTACCTGATGTATTGGGTTTGTAAAGGTCAGAGTTTGACTGCTGGTTTGACTCAGGATCTTCTGGAGGACACCTGTCCCACAGCTCTTCCTGGGCTCCTGTAGTCTCTGAGTTGTCCTTCCTTTGGCTGCTTGCACAACATGACAGCAGTAAAATCCTTGTGGTGTTTACCACAGGAGGAGATCACTTCTGGGGGGGGGGAGATGATGAGTAGGTGAATATGTTTCTTTAATGCAGGTGGTGGATTAAGCCAACTCACTTTATACAAATACTTTTCTGCTTCGAGTGTCTTACATGTTCTTATTTAATGTTGATAGTGACTTCTCCAGTTTTTTGGTCATTACATCCACAGCAGGTGTTTCCAGCTGAAAGTATACTTTAGTAACCTTGCTTGCCTGATCTGGAAGTGAAATGAGAGATCAAATGCACAGTTAAATATTCGCTGTGGTGGAGACTAAAAGAAAGCGGGAAGAAAAAAAAAAAATCCTTAAACATAACTGAGTCAAGCTTTATCCTCTCCTATCAATATTGTCGTGTGAGTTACACAGGGGTTACAAAACCTGTCAGAATTTAAAGCATCTCGAGCTGGTTGTGGATTAATACTGTCCTTCTGTAAAGCACGTTGCCTTAAAATATCCCAACTTTTTCTTTTCTTGATGTGCATCAAATCAGCCTGAATTTAGCAACGTATTTTTCTCTTCTACGTTGGGATTTGAATGAGGGTCTGTGGACAGACCTATAAAAAGCATCTGAATTCTATAACTGTGCAAAAGAAGCCGGCAGTAAATTACACGCTTAGCAAATAGGGAAGTTCTGCTGGTGGGAGGATTTCAGCCAAGGTCATATTGTATTGCTGTTCCATAAACGGCAAGCTTTCTTAATGCATGTGTTTCTGAGAATTTCATCTGTCAAAATACGTGTTAGCTTTTGATCATGCCCTTTTGTAAAAAAAAAAATAAAAATTGTTATTGAGAAATGGTGAATAAAACAAGAAACCATCACTTAGTGCTAAGAAGCTGCCAAGTAGATTAATATCTCGCAGCTTTCTTCCTTGAAAAGCAAAGAGGAGGGTAGCAGGGGGGTAACTGTAGGGCAGGCTGACACAGACTTCATGCAGAAGCAGAGATAGTTGTAATATTCAGGGATCTCTCTTGGGCTTTTGATATGGATCTTGTGGCATCACTGGAAGTTCACACATGTCTGCTCATGATACATTCATTCAGAGGGTCCCAGATTCTGTTCTATTCCTCTGTTTTCTTTTAGTTCCTCACAAAAAAAAGCTGGAAAGTACCTACAAAATACCAGTTACAGACCAGTTCATTGTCCTGCCTTTTGTATGGTAACTTCTATTCATTTCCCCCCTCCCCAGTTTTACCTGTTGTTTTGTAGCAGATAAAAACTTGTGCAGTGGCATTTCAAGTGAAGGTTCGGATGGATATATATATATAAAAAATCCATTTATTTTCTCTGGCTTTACGAATTATTTTCTCGCAGATTGACGATTTCTTGCCCGAGTTTTGTTTTTTTGCTCGTTTGTCTTCCATTCCACAATTTGCAAATTAGAACTTGGACACAGAGTTCTAATTTCCAAGAGTGAATGGCCTTTGTGTCACTGCTTTTGAAGAGGCTTTCTTTCCCTCAGAGCCTGGTGGGAGGAGGAAAGAAAAGATGATGTTTGCTACTGAGAAAAGCTGTTTGCACGTGACTTCTATTTTGGTAGAGGGAAGGCAGCTACATCTCCCGAACTGTGAACATCGTGAAGTGTCTGTGTGTAATCAAAGTCTCCATTGTGCATTTTAAAAAAAGAAAAATCAACTGCTGTTGGGATTTTGTGGACTGGTGTTTGAGGGTAACTGCTTGTGATTTGCACCTGTTGAAGGGTGGTGAGAAATAGGTGCAGGATTTGTCTGCTGTCATCCTCCTTTCCCGCCACTGAAGAGGTAAAACGTGGTGTTTTGTACAGTCCTGTGGCACTTAATGCATTAGGTGCACATAGATAAAAAATGTTAGCACCAGCTATCAAAGTAAATTCTAACCAATCATTTCTGTGTTATATATATTAGTCAGGAGACTGACAACAAGTCCAATGCCTAAGCAACAAGCTGTTTTCAATCCTGAATTAACTACTGACACTAAAGCTTGTCAGATGAGGAGCCGTGTTGCCTTGCAATTCCCTGTGCTGTACAAATAATAGAGCGCTGATGTGATTAGGTGCAGTATCTGACTGACCTTTCCAGGGTGGGACTGCTGCTTTTACGTTAGCAAACAAGTCACTGTGAGGTGAGTGATTAGCTCTTGTGGCTATTGGAGATTGTGAAGGATGGCCACAGGAAGCAGTCTGCTTCCTGTGACAGGAGCTCATCTGCTTTTTGGGCTCTTAAGCTTCTGTGATCAACTATATAAATGTATCTATATATATATTTATGCAAATACTTTGTGTATGAGAGAGATACTAGAAGGTTATGTAGCTCTCCTTCATTTTTTTCCCAAGTTTTCTGTCTTCTTTTTGTGCTTTGACAGCAGATGGCAAGTACAAATTGTTTAAGTATGACATCACTGACAGCGCTTGCCCTGGTGCTTTTCTGAATGCCAGCAGCAGTATCTTCTGACCTGTCACTGAGCATCAGAATAGAATAATGAAAAAATGTTCTCCAGATTTCTTGTGAGCGTAATTTAGGTATTTTGATGGGCAATGGCTGTAGTTTATCAACGTTCTGCTCTACTCTTTAGGAAACTCCTCTTTGTCTGCCTTCCTTGTGCCACGATGTGCATGAAACAGGCCAGTTCCTTCACAGCACCAGCCTTCCTGATTTTTTTTTTTCCACTCTGTGCTGTGTGTATTTTATTTGTACCTGTGCCTGGTGTGTTTTTTATTCAGGTTTTTACTGGTTTTTACAGCCTTTACTTCCTGGTGTTTTTTCCTTTGCCACTTGAGGTTTTTCATTCAGGTGACCTGATAGTGCTCATATGTTGCATGAAAAACACGATGACAAGGCACTACCAGGACCGTTTCGCTTATAGTCTCTGTGTTCCCCAACTCACCTGTTGGGATCTTCTGCACATGTTTCCAGCTAGTGTGTTATCTCATAAGTAAGTTCCTCCCAAAGAACTCCTGTTTTTCAGTTCTAAAAAGCCTCAGCTTCGCTGGTAAGGTCTAATCCTGAAGAAGTGCACAGACCCTCTGTAACTCTTTTGCACACAGGTCTGTTGGGGTCTGGGTGCTGCCAAGCAACCTAACAAAAGGCTTGTGGGGAAAATAAAAATCAGCACTTGGATAATGGTTTTGTGTTGCGTTTACTTTTTGGAAGTGGGTTCTTCCATAACTGCAACTTTTTTCCTCCCTACCCCAAACTAGCACCTGTCTTTCAACTGCTGTGTTAAATTGGTGTTGCCCAGCGGGAAAATCATGACACTGTGGAGGCAGGAACTGCCTGGACAATCTTGACATCTTCGCTTGCTTGTAGAGTTATTTCTACTATAAATGGAAGTCCACCCTCTTTCTACATCCAGAGCTTCATTTTAGGAGGAAAAAGATTTGATATGCTGTAAATACTCGGTGAGGTCCAAGAGAAGCCTTCACTATTTACATGGTCAGTGTGCCCTGGAAAGGCTAAATTCATCCTAGAAAAAGAATTGGCTCCCCCCACCTCTGTGTGAAGCCAGTTTGTCAGCTGTCCTTGAGTGTGACAACTGTCTGAAGGTTTTGGCTGTTGGGTTGTTTATGCCAAGTGTTGAGATGCCTAATCCAGCCAGGATGTTCTGCTGTTCCACTGTAAAGCCGAATGATCATGACAGTAACAATAAAAGTCAAATTTAATGATTACCCTGTGATTTCTTAGCTTAATGGCTTTTTGTTTGTTTGTTGTAGTGATGTGTACAGCTCTTTATTTTTCAATTTCCTACAAATCTTGCACTCATATAAAATATTTGGATGAAAAGAGTAAGGCTTGGTTTCTTGTAGTTGATCCTGTTCTGTGGGTGAAAAAAGGACTTCGGTTTCCTGGGCTAACAAATGGTGCTTTGAAAATGATCTGTTTTCATGTAATTGCTGGTTTTGTGCTGCTCTGAATGTATAGTCTTATCTCTCTACCTCTTTAAAAAAAAAAAAAACCCAAACAATTAGTAGCTAATCCATGCTGAGTGACCTCTTTATATTGTGTGTTTAAGATGAATTAAGAAGAAAGTGACAGAAACAGTGATTATATATATATATATATATATATATATATACAAAAAGCAACTGATTCTTCTTCATGTTTTAAATGCAGCTATTTTGAACTGGAGAGCAGTGGCCTGAGGGATGAGATCAGGTACCACTACAGGTTTAATGGGAAGTCAAGAACAGAGGTGTTCCCGTACCGCCTGGCAGATGGACAGTGGCACAAGATTGCTGTGTCACTTAGTGCATCCCATCTTCTGCTCCACGTGGACTGCAACAGGTAAGAAAGCATGTCCAGTGACTGATATTTCTTTAAAAAATAATCTCTACTTACACACAGGAATAAAATTGGAAAAGGAGGTGTTTTTTTTTTCTTTTTTTTTAAATGTCTAATTCAAAAAGCACGCTCAACTTATGCTGTGGGATAAGAAAACAAAAGTATTAAAATGGAACAATTCATTGTGATTATGAACAAATGTGGGAAAGGTTGATTGCTGACTGGGGAGTATTAAAGGCATCTCTGTAGTTTAGGCACTGGCTGATGTTACATTTGCCTGTGATTGCTTTTAAGTGTGATGGATTGGCGTGTGGTGAACTGCTCCCCTCAGCATACCTGAGAACTTGAAGAACAGATAGATGCATCAGAGGCATTTTAATTTCATTTTACATAATCAGACAAGTACTTTTTACTGATTTTTTTTTTTTTCCGATCTTCTGTCTCACTTGGAAACTTCTGAGAGACCTGGAAGCTTCTTTTTCCATGTCTGGAACTGGTGCTTTTTATTTTCTGAGGGGCATCCTGCCTGTCATTGCACTTTTCCTTTAAAAAATGGGAAGAACTGTGAGATGGCATACTGCCAGGACTTCAAGGGATGAAAAAACAGCAAACCCAGCATCTCTTCTCCCTAGAATCCATCTTGCCTTTGGACTTGATCTCACAATGTATTGTAGACTTCAGGCTTAGTGGTTGATGAGCAGAGAGCTTGAGATTGGGAGTTTCAAAATGGTCTTTCTTTAGGAATGAGGAAAACAAACCATTACTTTTGTGTCTTATTGCACTGAAAATAATTAAAAAAAAAATATCCTTTGCGTTTCAGTGAGGGAGTCAGCATGTGCATTTTGGAATAGGGGCACTTAAATGGGCAGGCTGATGGTAGCAGATATATTTTTTTCTGAAGCCTTCATTTTGTTCAGACAGGCAGAATAAAGTTGGATGAGTATTACAGGAGTAGGCGGTTATTGGAACATTTGAAAAAGTTTAGATTTTGACCGAAGTAATTGTGAGATAGTGTTTTGAGAAGAATGTTACAACCCTTTTCCGCATCTTCATTAACTCCTGAGAAATCTAATCTGAAGGAATGTTGCTTATTGGAGCCTTTCATTTGGACCTTAGAAGCAATTAAGTGCTTAGAGTAATTTTAATTTCATTGAGGCATGAAATCTACAATTTGTAAAGATTGTCCTCATTTCAGTAATTTGATTTATTTCTCTTACCCTTACTTGCTTATTTCTTATAGTATTTCTTTGCTTACAACTTTATGCTTTTTTGTTAGTTTATGGATATACTGGGTTTCGGGGCAGGTTTTTCATTATCCACTATGATATGCTTTTTATTTTTTTCCTTAATTTTTTTTTTTTAATTTTATGAACAGCAGATGTGTTTTAGGGAGACCCTTTCTAACAGGCTGTGTAGCTGGTTGCTTTCTTGCACAGAAAGTGGAAAAAAATGCAACGCAAAGCAACTGCCTGGTGCAGAATTCTGTCCAGGGAGAAGAGGACTGCACGGAGTCATGGTTGTGACACAATTTTCTTTACAGCAACAGGCAGAAATAGATAAATACAATCATGGAATGAGCTGTGCTGTCATGTGAGGTGACAAATATGTATAGCCATGTCTGTCAGGGGCTGATCCATCCAACAGTGTCCCTTAAGGTGGTACATCTCAAAGTTGCTCCCAGCATAAATCCGTACCTAAAATATCTCTATTTGGCTCTGTGTTTGTGGTATTTTATGACAACTCCTGTGGAAAAGTAATGGGAATAGCTCTGAAAGCATGACTTGAGGGCAGATCATAGTAGAAGTTTAAATGAGAGGGGAAAAAAAGAAGAAAGTCTTGAAGTTCCTGACTCAGCTGCAGCATCTCTGTTCAGTTAATTAGAGAGTTTAGTGAAAGTTGGTGTTAGTTTCCTTTATTAAATCTTAACCCTTTGCATCTTTGCACTCCGAAGGGAGTCAACATCTTGTTCGTCTTGGCACTAGCACTTCCTGATGACACAGCAATAAATGTCAGAGCTGTGAAAAAGAAGAGCAAGCCACAGAGGGCTGCTTCTGAGCACTGCTGAAAACCCTGAGCCTGCTTCACCTCAGTGCTAGGAAAGCTGCCACTGAAAGTATGCACGGAATTTAGTGCTGAGAGCTGGGGACTCCACATGTAAATGTCACCGTTTTAGGCTGGTGTGGTGTCAGTGGCTCTGGGCAGAGTTCAGGATGCCTTGTGAGAAGCGATGCTTCCATTTCCTGCAGAGATTTGGTGTCATCAGAACAGGAATTCAGCTTGATGTGTACCTGTCTAGTTAAAGAAGTTCTCTGCTTTTTGTTTACTGTTCTTTCCCCTGTAATAAATAAAAACAAAGCAAAAAGGGGGAAAAAAAATTAACCAACAAAATGAATCCCTTAGATTTCTGCTGCGTTTCCTTAAGGGATTTGCAACGTTTCTTCCTTACAGATATGCCTGAATTTGTATAAATGCATTACTCCTTTTGTTTAGGACTGTGGTAATAGGTTATATTTGGAATGTAACCTATTGGAATGTATACAGGAATATATTTGGAAGGCTGTTGTGAGCGAGTCGTTTGTGAATGCAGTGTTAGTAAAGTTAAGCTGTATGTGAGAGTGCATTGAAAGTGTTTGCATTGGGAAAAATATTCAGCCACAACCTAGTTTTGCTACAGGATTTGTATTGTGATACTGAAAGCTGGTCTCTGGCCTCCAAATACTGCGGTAGCTCAGAAAGCATTGGAGATGAAGCTTTGAATTTGTAAACAGATAGTCAAATCTGCTTTTACTCTTCGCAGCCTTATTGCCCACATTACTGTGATTTGTCAAATTGCTTTGACATTTGGTACTTGATTATCTTTTGGATTGAATTCAAAGTCAACTTCGTTTTTCAGACCTGGATAGGTTAGGGCAAAGTACTTGAGAGCTGGCAAAAGCCTTTGGTGCTTTTAAGCATCATCTTTAAAACAGTGTAATTGCCTCTGTTCTAATGAGATATAATACCGTGGGGGAAGCATCTGTATCAAAGGGGTGTATTTGCCCGAGTGCATGTCCTCTTGAAAATCGGCTCCTGCTGCATCTTACTTGCTCCTTCAAGAGCAGGGAGTGAGAATTGTAGCTGAGTTTGATGTTACGGCTGACACAGAAATCACAGAATTATATTTTGGGTTGAAAGGGGCTGTGAAGACCATCTGGTTTTACTGCCCCTGCCAGGGGCAGGGACACCTTCCACTAGACCAGGTTACTCCAAGGCCCATCCAACCTGGCCTTGGACACTTCCAGGGGTGGAGCATCCACAGCTTTTCTGGGTAACCTGTGTCAGTTCCTTCCCCACCTTCACATGGAAGAATTTCTTCCTAATAATTAATCTAAACCCACCCTGTTTTCAGTTTGAAGCCATTCCCCCTTGTCCAGTCAGTTCATTCCCTTGTCCAAAGTCCCACTCCAGCTCTCTTGTAGCCCCTTTAGATTCTGGAAGGTGCTATAAGGTCACCCCAGAGCCTTCTCTTCTCAAGGCTGACCAACCCCAACTCTCTCAGCCTGTCTCCAGTGGAGTGAGAAGGAAGGTACCTTAAGAGTCCAGGCTGAAAACCTGCTCAATGTCAATGGACTCTTCTCACTGACTTGAAGAGCCTTTGTGCTGGGCCCAGACAGTGACCTCTAATCAGAGATGTGTCTCAGAAAACCGACCTAAGAAGCTGTGGGTGCACTTGCTAACATGCTTTTAACATTCTAGTAAGGTTCTGAAAGCTTAGAAAAATGAAAAGGCTGCATTAATTATGAATGTACTACTGATGCACAAGTAAAACCTGTGCTGAAAGTAACATGGAAATTAAATCTCCTGCTCTTGGTGGGATCTCTGCTCCCCTCCTCTAGGCAAAAACGAGTTGTCAGGGACCTTCTGGAGAGTGTTTAGAATGAGCTAGAGCAGCTGTGTCCTTGTCAAAGGGTCCTTAAATAACCTGTGGTTAAAGGATTAATATATAAACAAATAAACTCTGCTATGCACCTTTCCAGCTTTGGCCTCTGAGATTTTCAACCCTGGGAGACTGTCAAGCCCTCCAGGATCTGATTCTTGTCGTCTCTGGGAATTAGTTTCAGCTGTAGAGTTTTCAGCAGTAGAGTCTGTAACGTTTCCCGTGGTACCTGCCTGTCCCCTTCGACAGGGACAGCACAGAAATATGTTCCATTCAGTAGTGTTAAGACACAGCATGGAGCCTACAATTTAAGAGGTGGTAGTTACTGTGTCAAAATGTATTTATTGGTAACTCATTCACGAAATAGAAATTTCAGGTTGTTCTCGGTGTGTGTGATTGGTCTGGGGAGGTAAGCTGGGAAGGTGTTTGGTTTTTTTAAATTGTTTTGTCATCAATCATATTGATACAAAGGTACTCACCTTTTCAGACAGTGTCTGTATTCCTTTACTTGAACTCTGTCTGCAGGCATAGAAGGGAGAAAGGTGCTTTGATGCAAAAATTAATGTTTTTCCAGTGAATGTCTTGTGCTGGAGTGCCTTTTGCTGTGGCTACAACCTGTGGTTTTGGTGGATACTCTCAGCTGTTTGATGGAGGGGGTTGGTAAGAGCGTGAGAGAAGAGATTATAAAACTGGAGCAGGCTAGGGTGTAGTCTCCAACTGAAAAAACATGTTGTCTGCTTCTTTTATGTTAGAACAGCGCATTAGGGAATAAAAAATGCATGAGCAGTGAGAACTTTTTAATTGGAAAAATAAATAAATTAAACTAACATCCTCCAAACATGGGAATCCAAGACCTCCGAGTTCTTATAAATAAGATATTCTGGCTGCCAACCTGAGGTTTTCAACTGATCTAAACAAAGTTCTATGACTTTAATTAAAGTGTAATAAATTTAAAGAAGGTTAAGGGATGTATTTTAAAGAGGGATTTGCTGCTTTAGTTACCGTAAAACACTTTTCTCTTGAGAGAGAAAATGGCGTGGTGGCAGTGTTATGCAGCTAGGTAATTTACTCTCACTATTTGAATATGATTTTGTGACCCAGATTGCTTCTCTGCTCTTTAAGCTGCAGCAGAAGCTGTCAGAGAAATGGTTACTTGGGTAGAGGGCTGTAATTGTGCGTTACAGGTGCACCCAACTTTCAGGTCTGTGGTGTCGTGGATTGGAAGTTAATTTTCACCTACTGATTGTCCCTTTCGTTTGACGGAAAGGCTGTAAACTTTTTAGCATGAGAGAGGTCTCCAGCTGGCATATCACATCAGCTGCCACCAGGCCTGTATCGTTACAGTTAACTGCAGGGAAATGTTTGGGATGAATTCAGAGTTATTTTCTTTTTAAAGAAGTTTTTTTATTAGCCAGGGATTTTCACTGAATGGCTAATGCACCAGCAGAATGGCAGTATGGGTGTGAGCAAAGGCTGAATCTTGATCTGTTTTTTACCCAGTCCCTAATTATGATGAGAGTTTATTGTGTTTGTCCTAAAAAAATCAGTTGAACTATTCTGTGTACTGCACTGATGGAACTGGGAGAAGGCATGACTCTTTATGAAAGGGCTGAAAAAGTACTACTGAAAACTTATGATAACAATCTATACCTTGAGGGCAGCCTGCACGGGTACTTGCACAGGTACCTGGGGCTCTGTGCTCCAGCAGAGAGGCCTCACTTAGATCCTGCTCAGTATGGAATCTGTGCCTGCTTTGGGTTCCTTTCAGGAGCTGATCCAGGTCCTGCTGATGTCAGTAGAAGTCGTTCTCCAGGAGTTTGCCCCAAGCTCCTGGCAAAAACCCTTGATCAGAGTTCTAGGGACCCGTGGAGGCAGAATTTGGTAACTTCAAAGCCCAATTTTATGCTCTGGATATGTCAGAGAGAGAGAATGGATGATGGCAGATGAAATAGTCTTAAATCAAGACAGGCAAGCCTCGAATGATTTAGTAATTTCCCAGAGGGTGTGACTTAGGTGTATTGTCAGATTCTCAAATATTTGTATGTTGGTCCAATATACATGTAGACATTTATTAAATGTTAAAAGCAATAAACCCTTAAGTTGCTGTGGTTAGTTGCAAGAGCAGTCTCTGAATATTTAGCCTGCATAGTTCCAACTGTATCTGGATATTTTGATTTTTTTTTTTTTTCAGGGGAAATCTCCTGTTACTTGGCTCTATTTTCTTTTTATTTGTTAGAGTGCTGATGGGGGTCATGTGGACAGAGACCTGATCATGGTAATTTGAGAATCAACCAGATAGAGCAAATGTTTTGAGGTTTTTCCTTTCAGATTATAAAAACAATTATCTTGCTCCAGCCAGATGGATTAACTGAGATCCAAGACGTAAATGAACTCTTCCATTTGAAGTGGTTAGCTAGATTCTGGGGTCTAGAACTACAAGTCAGATAGGATAATACTGGAGCTGAATTGAAAAACGGTAGTATAATTCTACTTAAATACTTTTGTAAAAACCTTGGACCTTTGGCAAAGAGCAGGTGAGAACCCCTCTGACCTATCCTACAGCTGACTTGAGATCTGAGTCTCCATATAGCAAATAGTACAGAGTCCTTCCAAATGATCTGAAACCTCCTGAGTGTGGTGGGGAGTGAGAGGGAGATTGAGCAAACAGGACTGTTGAAGTTTGTGCAACCAACCCGGAGTTTTATGGAGCAGGTTAGTACCTGAGGTTAGGTCTTTCTTTGGCAATTCAGAACAGCAATAACTCCCAAAGGATAATTCTTTTCATAAACCCAATCTTGTCAAAACCCTCAAGCTGGCTGCAGGGAGGTGGAGACTGCTTGACTGCATTTATTACTACCCCAAAACCTGACAGTTCTCATTGCTGCACGATTTGGGGACAGAGAAAACTGACAGCACCCTTAGGAGCAGTGGGGCAGGAGCAGTCACGCTTGTTCCTTGGGTGGGGGGAGCTGGAGGCATCTTGGGATGCTCAGAGGTGGAAGGTGTCAAGGCTTGGAAACACTGTGAGTGTCACTGTCATGCCTCAGGGGTGTCAGGCTGTGGCTTACATTTCAAATATTTTAATGATATGAAGAACGATTGTTGTTACGTCAGCAGTGTAATGGATACATCCAAGGAGCAGTAAGGAGAAAGATGATAGTTTAATCCTCAGTATAGGAGCAAGGTGTAACATGTAATTTCCAGTCCTATTCTCATATCTGAGACCAGTCAGTAAATGAAAGAATCATTGGAAGCTTCATTACTTAACTGAGCTGCAGTTTTAGTGACATTCTCATCAGCATGTCAATAGTGAAAGCAAATAACTAGCACTGTGCCAACTAAGGCAACTAGAAGGACTTCCTCAGCCCGAGCTGAATTTTTGAGTGTTACACCGCCTTAAACTCTGCTGAAAGGTGTTCTGTGCAGCATCCCCTGGGGACAACCCTGGCCTCAGTGAAGCCTGAGTGAGAGCTCTCATTGACTTGAGCAGAACCATGCTTTCACCTCCCGAGTGTGTCAGAAGTGAGAAGCGTGCTGTCCCTGGAGGGTGCTTTTCTGCCTGTCTGCTGGCAGTTTCCACCGAAACCTAATTTTAGAACCAATGTAATGGCTCGTTCTGTGTTTACTCCATGTTTCATGCACCTCCTCAGTCGTGGCCAATTAGTTATTGTGCAGAGAGAGAGAGAGAGCGTAATGTCACCTTTCAAACCCGGGCAGCCGAAAAATACCTGCGGGGAAAGCGGAGATGGATGTGGGTTATCCGATGAACCTGCGGGAAGAATTGAGTGAGTCTGTGGATGAGTCCTCCCTCTCCCAGTGGGTCATGGGGTGGAGATGCACAGGGCTCTGGCACGAGCGTGGCAGCCAAGGCTGTGGGAAATTGGCTCCGGAATATGGATGAGGTTATTTTGTGATTGCACACAAATCATTTCGCGACGACACGAACCCCTTGATGAGGTGATGCTACGACGAGATACCCCGTAAAGCAATTAACTTCCCAGCAGATGTGTTTCTGGAGCGGGGTGGGGAAGAACCTGGTTAATAGAAACTGGCTGGCTTGATTGTATATTTATCTTTTCCATGAGTGCAGAAAGGAGTCAGAATCAAAAGCCTGATTCTTCTTGCAATTGCACCTGTCTTGTTTTACTGGGTAAATCAACTTTGGGATTGAGAGGAGCATGAGACAGGAAAGACAAAGGCTGCATGTATTTTGAGTAGGATATATGTTTGGAAGCTGTAAGCTCACCGTGCTTCAGGTTCTGCTGGAACTGCAGCTGTGAAGACCTGCGTGCTACAGGGACAAGGATTGGCACATGCCTTTTATAGAGCAGGCAGATGTAATAAAAGCAAAATTTCAGCACTGCCAGTTCTCACTCAACAAATGCCTTGTGACAAACCCCAAAAGCAATCTTATTTTTTTTTTAAATTTATTTTTTTTCATGACAAAATGGAGATGATATAAGCCATGTAATCATGGTTTTACGTCTTTGGTCTGGTAGGATTTTATTTTGGGGTTAACTTTGCTGCAAGACCTTAAGTACCAGTGCTTCTTTGTGCTGTTACTCTGATGCATATTTTTACCCTTTTGCTTTCTGCTGTAAGATAGGCTTATTTGTTTACCACTTGTTTTGCAGATATTTTAATACAATTTTTAAATCTCATATGTATCTTGCTCAAAGGGCTTCTTGCTTAATTTGTGGGAGAGGAGCTTTTCTTTTTATATCTCGAAAAAATCCACTGAATTAATTTCTTCCTCTTATTTCTAGAATCTGCTTTTAATTGCTGAGGCCTGGTTTGCTATTTGGCATCTGGGATATACTCTGAACATTTGGTTCATCTGAGATGGGCTTTTGGTATGATAACAAATGAGTGTGCCGTGTGTTTAGCTATCTTGTTAACAGATTGTGTTCTGGTCTAGAACCTGGGCTTCAAAGCTTGCTGAGGTTAAGGGGTGTCTTTTAGTGACCCTGTGAGTTTTAGTACTGTTCTCATTTATAAGTGTGTTTGTCTCCTTGACTGTGGTGGATATTTGTGTGCCTGATGATGTACAGCTATGTGTTTTATACTCCGGGAGTCAGACAGTGGGTAGTTACTCACAAGTGGCAAAAAGATGCCAAAATAACTTTGGAGAGTCAGCAGTTTGTTTGAAAAGTGGTATTTGATCCATGTAGCTCTCAACTCTATATTGAGATGTTTGAAGATAAGTACCTAAATTCACATTAATCCCTAGGAGATGTGCACATTGATTTTTATAAGAAGAGTGTGTGTGTGTGTGTGTAGATGACATTTTACCTCAGCAGTTCAGGAGAAGAATTCTTTTGACCTAGACACCACCTTAAGCTCTGCTGAATATGGTAAAAGTTATCACCTTCACCAAAACCAGCAACAAGTATATTCATTTTCTGCTTCTGATACCTGTAGGTTATGCACAACTTTTATGGGCAGTGCCAGGACCAGGAACTACGTGCTATTCAGTGCAGATTTACCACTTCAAAATGGAATTTTTCCTGACAAAATTTTTATTTTCTTTATTTTTTTTTTGTTTAAATAGAAACATTATTTAAAGGAAAATATTTCTGTTGTGGTTTGGTGCTGTTAGGCAGCTAAACACCACAGAGCTGCTGCCCCTACAGTGGGATAGAAAAGAGTGCCAGAAGGATGAAAGAGGGGGGTGTGGGGAAAGTGAGCTGAGACAGACAGTTGAACAGGTAAAGCAAAGCAAAATAAGGAACTAATTCACATCTCCCATCAGCTGGCAGGTGTTTAGCTGTTTCCTGGAAAAACAAGGCTTTGTCTCACATAGTGGTTATTTGGGAAGACAGATGCTCCCCCCCCCAACTCCAAAAGTCCCCATCCCCTTTCTCCTTTGGCCCAGCTTGCACTGCTGAGTGTGATGGCACGTGGAATGGGATGTTGCTTGGGTCAGTTGGGTCCCCTCCCAGCTCCTGGTGCTACCCCAGCTCACTCAGTGTGTGGAGCAGAAAAGGCCTTGACACTGTAAGCCCTGCTCAGCATTAGCTAAAACATGGGTTTGTTATCCACACTGTTTTGGCCACAAATCCAAAAGATAGCCCCACAGCAGCTGCTATGAAGAAAATTAACTCCGTCCTAGCCAAAAACAGTAGAGTTGCCAAAGCTGAGCAATGCAGTAACCATTTGGGTATCCAACTAGCTGGTCTTGATATTAAAGGTCCCATCTCTGGATCTATCACAGTTGACCTCATAGTTTGCCATAATTCTTTTTTTCCCCTGCAACTCTTGAAAAATCCTAAGCAAATGGCCAGATTTCTATTTCTGCTTAGAGTCTGACTCGACCTATTTTCTGGCCTTTTTTTTTTTTTTTTCCACTTTCAGAAGTGCTTTTTTTAATGAAGATGGGTAAACACTGCAGCCTTGCAGACAGGCTGTTAGTCTAGGGCTCAGGCACTCTTAAGACTGTTATTGTCAGGGACCATTTGTATCTGTTATGTCATTTGCAGAGTAAAGGTTGTAATATTGACCTTGTTTGTGAAGTTTTGGAATCCACCTCGGGATCTCCAGCTGAAAGGCACTACACAGGCATAGTACTCTGAGGAAGGAGGATTTCTGCCCTTCATGTGGCCACCGTTGTGTCCTTCAGTGGGTGCTGTCCTCTGCTTCGAATCGATAACAGTGATTGGTTTTAGTTTAGTGCTCAAGAAGTACTGCTAAAATTCATGGATAACTTTGCAGGAAACTGAAAAGCCTACCGTGTTTTGTAAGGAAAGCCCCACACAGGCAGATAATATCTCTGTGAATTTACCTTTATTCCATTTATATGTGGAGAATAAACCCTCAAACCTGACAGTGAAATGTTCTCTTCTAACCATCTGTGCTTGCTTTTGTTTAATTTCCTGCTGTGTGTTATAGGGTCTTTAAAGTTAGTTTGAATTTCTCTTGAATGAAAAAAAAAAGAATTTTTTTTTTTAAACAGAGTTATATTTAGATAAATTTTTATTTTTATATTTTTATTTTTATATTTTTATTTTTAAATTTAAATTTGGTGTTGAATTAATTAAAGTGAAAAGCAGAGTACATTAACTTTATCTCTGTGATTGCACAGGAAAATCAATGAAATCATTTGGCTGACAGGGCTTGAAGAGAAGTGAGCATGCACTCTTGAGTCTTTTACCTAACATCTGCTATTACTGGACACCTCCTATTTTTTTTTCCTCCCAGAGCTGAACAATAACTTTTGATTAAATAGTTGGCAGTTACTATGTATATTCAAAGTTTAATAAGAAAAGACTTCCCTCAAACCCCAAGATTTTAATCTAAATTGCTTTCCTCTGTTAAGTGATTGTGAACTGCTATACTATGACACAGGAGATAGCACAAAAAAAAAATCAAAATTTCCCTCAGGAAATTTATTTTTATGAAACAAAACACTGGGAACTGAATGAATAATTCAGTTGAAGTTGCTCCAGAACTGAATGCATGTCAAATAATGCATCCTATCTGTAAATACTATCAAGAAAATCCAATCACATTGGTATTGACACATTTTCATAAGGAAGCATATAGAAAATGGATTGAAAGAGAAATATGTAAAGATATCCTAATATTTATTTTTTAAATCAGTTCTTAATCCTTCTGGAAGAATAGCTATAAAGACAAATACCAATGTTGTATCCCAAGGCTCAGGACTGATATAATCAGGTTTTTTTATGCAGCTGGGATTCAGAAAACATGTTGGACAAACTCTCTGAAGCAGCTGGTTATTTTTATACCATGGGCTGTGTTAGGAGGCCCCTCATTTGAAATTTTAGGTTCACTGAGTTTTTGAAGGTTCAACCGGAGATTAGCGACGGTCAAAGGTGGTCCACACCTCTGCAAATTAGATTAGGAGGAAGACTGGTGCAAAACATGGGGGAACATCTTTCTCTCCTCTGATTTTTCTGTTTCAGACGTTGACAAGTGCTATTTCAAAGACTGCCACGAACAGAACTTCTCCGTACCCTTCAGTGTATTTAGAGGATCTGAAGATCCAGATGGATGTGTACAGGGTAATGAACGGTTGCAAGAGTGACAGTTTTGAGGATCAGGCTTTGAATTGCAAAAATCTGTTTTGATGATTCACCCTGGTGTCAGGAAGGGCTCCTGTGCAGCTGTTGGAGGGGCCTTCAGAGAGTGATTCATTTACTGTAAGATGAATCACACCCTAGAAACACTTAGGTCTCCTCATTAAATTGAGTCTAGAGAACTAGCTCTGCTACGGGTATAAACTTTTGAGGCATTTAAAACTGGGTGTGATGAACTCAACACCTGTTCTCTAGATGGAAATTTATAGCTTTTTATAAATTTATACCTATGGCAGCCCTGCCAGGAAAAAAAAAGCCTGTTCTTGCCTTAACAGAGACCAGGTGGACTGGTGGGCACCCTGCCTGACTCCCTGCACACCCCACAGTCACACAGTCAGACCAGGTTTTCCCACCAGACTGACCCCAGGTTTCCCACAGCAGAGTCACAGAAGTTCAGATCCCTCAAATACTTTAATCTTGGAGCAATAACTAAGTGACAAAATAGCAGCTCAAGCCAGATGCCTTCGAGGAGGGACCCCGAGCAAAAGGAAACCCTGGGCTTTTATACTTTCACAAGTCTAAATCTCTCTGGTTCAAGCCAGATTAATGTAGTTTGGGGCTGCGTGTTCACAGATTTCACAGAATATTCTGAGTTGGAAAGGGCCTACAGGAACCATCGAGTCCAGCTCTTAAAAGATTGGCCCCTCCAGGGGTCAAACCCACAACCTTGGTGTTATTAGCACCGTGCCCTAATCAAGTGAGCTGATCTCGGGGTTTTCCTGTCTAGCCTGCAAATTTGAGAAGGCATTTTCCTATTTTAGTAACCCATTCATATTTTAGACCTGAAAGAATTTGAAAATGTCATGATTTCATGTGCTGCTTTGTAGTGACTGTTGAGTTGCAGTCTGTTTTATTGTTCAGAATTTTAGGCAGTTGCACCTCCTGATCGGTCTGTGTTGGCTGATGAATTCTAATGTGAGCAGACATAAAGTTTATTTTCATGTTCTGCTAAATATTTCAGTAATTTTGAAAATGCTTCTGGCATGGCCAATACTGTCTGTGTGAAGTGGAGCTGCATCTCCTCAAAAGCGGAAATACTCTCCTAGTGTTAACTTCTGGTTTTAAAAGTTGTGTGTAAGAAGTCATCTTCACTGCAAGAGACAATTTCATGTCATGCTTTTTCCAGAGGGAGTGTGATCCACTGTGTAAGGCAGCTAAGCCCCAGTCATGCCTGGTCTGATGGCCCAGGTCTTGGGCAAAGACTCTGACTTTGTGATCTTGGCTAATCAGTCTTTCTGGGTTTCAGTTTGCACATGTGCAAAATGAAGATATTTCCCTATTTTGCCATCATGTATTTTATAGATACACGTTGAACCATCATATATTTACACATTATAAAGGTGCTATAAAATAATTTATATTGAGAATGTGGAACGGAACTGTCTCCTTGTCCAGCAGAGCTTGATTTCTGGAGAACTTGTCCTTCTGTGCAGAGAAAAGGCTGTGTATGTGTAGTAGCAAGCATGCAAATATTTTAGATGTGCCTCCTTTCAGGAACCCACTGATTATTGTATAGATTTTCTATTTTCTGCATGTTGTCTTCATTATGGCAGAGACTCCTGTTTGGAACGAGTCCCTGAGAAAGGTGTTCCCGAGAACTGCATGGGAATACTTCATAAAGTGTGCAGATAGGGTGGAGATACGGATACAAAACAAAAGAATATAATGGGGATTTTTCTTCTAGCAGATGTTTTCCTTACTGCATTTTGCTATAAGGATGAGAGGCTGGTGAATTCATTCTGAGCAGGAACATTCCAAGGCAGTAGGATTGGTTCGCTGTTGTTACTCTGGTTTTATGGTTTAGCTTCTTTTGAAATATGTTGGCATAAAGGAGGGGCACATCAAGCTTTCTCTTGGGAAGTGAGTGCAGTAATCATAAATCTGAAAGTCTGAAGTATGTAGCAGAGCTTCCATTAACCTGGAGACCCGGGTCTCCTCATTTTGGAGGGGCTATTCAGCCTGCAGTGGTTTCAGTGGCCGCAGTTCCCTGGAGTCCCCTTTCTGAGTGTTCCTTTTCTTGCGAAGTGTACTGCACGTTTCTGTGCCGGTATCAAAGCCAAATGGATTGAAAACTGTTCTCCAAGGAGCTCTAGGCCAGCCCTTCATACACTGGCAGTGTGTATAATTTAGCCATTCATATGCCAAATACAAACTATTGGTCAAGCGGGTATAAAGCCATAGAAGGTGACACACCTCAGCCCAGAAAGCCAAGCAAGGGGAAGTGAGTGATGTGGAAGTTTAATGTAGCTGTAAAAAAGAGGATTCTTCTGCTTCTATTCAGAAAAAAAAAAAAATCAACCTGAAAACTACTTTCCTCCAAAAGAAAAACCAATATAGGAAGGGAAGCAGAGCAGGAGGTGGGTCCAGTTCCTGGCTCTGCTCCAGCTGTGCCTCATTCTGCTCTGCTGGCTGTCAGCTGCTGTTGTGTGTAGCTGCTGACGCCCTGTTTGCTGAGGTTTGAAAAAGTTTCATCCGTGTAGTTCTAGTTTTATTTTGTTTAGCTGTTCTCCAGCTCTTTAGCAGCTTCCAGTCTTACTGGGATTTTAATTCTTTTTCAATGAAGAAACAGTATATGGTGAACCATGTTCCTTGAGACTTTTTGTTTATTTGTTTTCTTTAGTTTTGATTTGTTTTTGGTTTTTTTTTTGACTGATGTGCTTTTTGACCTTTGCATTTCCCAGAAGTACAGAGGGGCTTACAGGATTAGCAAAAAACTGTGTGTGTGATTGCTGGGGCTTTTTATTTGCTGATGTTTAAAGGTGTACAGTAATAAAGTAAGTTCACATTGTTTACAAATCAAATAGTGGCAACCAAAACATCTTTTGACATAGGAAGATAATCGAGGATTGATCTACATCGCATACCTTCTCTTGAATCCTAAGCCTGTTACTCCAGGGGCAGATCTTATGAGAAAACAAACCAGTCCTTCAGACATAGGTGGAATAAGGCACAAATCAAATTTTAATGAATCCCTTAATTTAAGGTAAATACCTGCTTCAGAAATGTAATCTGAATTGGAGTAGAACAGTAGAGGAGTATGGGGAATCCTGAGCTTTTGTGTCTTGTGAATGGCACTTTCTTAAGAGCCTCTGGAAAGAAGGCTGTTATAACCCTTTCCACATAGATTGAAAGACTGTTAAATAATCAAAAAAGACAAGATAAGCTACTTCAAGCCTGCCTTTGATTTGTCTTCCTTACTTGCTATTGTTGAACTGTCATATAACAATGTCAGTTAGGTTTTGATTTTTTTTTTTTTAATATGCAATTGCACACAGATATTGTAGAGTTTCTTCATCAACTTTAACTAGGTCAGGTGAATAAAAATCAAATATTCTTCAACAGGTAGTGTTGTTGAACCTGGTCAGCACTGGGGTTTTATCTGTTAGCAGAAACAGAGTTCTTTCATGAATATTGACTACTCCTTAGGAGATGAGAAATTTCCCATTTCATTATTAACCAAAATCATGAATAAAGGTGTGTTATGTATACAAAGCTAAATTCCTAATATGACAGTGCAGTTCAGTGCATGTGCTCTCAAGGAGCATATCAGTTCTTGGTTCCTCGTCCAGAATTTTGCAGCAGTTTTGCTTTTGAGTAGGTTTTGCATGAGGTATGGCAGAAGGGATACCTTAAACTTTAAAATATTGGTAGGGATGGTACATGCAAAATTCCTACAATAAACTTGAGCAATAAAATTATGAGTCTTAGAAGAAGTCTTCTGAGTCCTGTATTTGCATTCTTAAGCTGTAATTTTCATGCAACCATTTTGTCCTTAGGTTTAAGATTTTCCTTGTTTTTTTTTTTTTTTTTCCTCTTAAAATAGTAAGTTTGCCTTTAGTTTTATAGATTGCTTCCATTTGGTTTTGACATATGGTTTACTGCTTTTCTTGATAAGCAAAAGTGAGTGGAATATATGACTCTTTGTACTTTGACTCTTTGTACTTTGACTTAAAGAACTTGATCAATCTTTTTGGAAGTTCTTTAATACTGGGGTGTTATTCTAGGCCTCTGCAAATATATGAATTTTCCAATAACGTAGTGTGGTGAGTTTGACCCTGGCTGGACACCCAAAGTGCCCATCTAAGCTGCTCTATCACTCCCCTCCTCAACTGGACAGGGGAGAAAAAAATGTGATGAAAGACTCGTGGATTGAGATAAGGGCTGGGAGAGATCACTCACCAGTTACAGCCACAGGCAAAAGAGCCTTGACTGGGGTGTCTCATGTGTCCTCAATCCTCTCTCTGGTGCCGTAACTTTTCCTCCTTCTCAAATACATTCTCCAACCATTCCTGATGGGCTCAGCCTTGACCAGGGGCAGGTCCATCCTGGAGCCAGCTGACTTTGACTCTGTTGGAGCTGGGGAAAGCTTCTGGCAGCTTCTCCCAGAACAAAACCTTGTAATGCAAACCCAATACCCGTGGCAACTTGCAGTGTGAGAAATGAATGATTACACTTGGTGAACCTGTGCTGGAAAACCTTCAGAGTTGAATTGGGAAGATAACTGTGCAACGAGTTGGGTTGTGTTTTGTTTTGGTGTTTTAAAGGAGAAAAAGAAATAATTTCACCCCAGATAATTTCACCTCTTTTAAGCTGAAGGTCTTGCTGCGTTCATAATCTTTTCTGTTGGCTGTCACACTGGTGTGATTACACAGCAATACGCACTCCCTGCAAGCTGGGTAGTAATGGAAACAGATTTCGTCCTCTCAATAATCCTGATTAAGCATGCTGGTTTTGTTGTGGAGCAGTTAAGTTCATGGCTTCCTCCACTGTGACGTGGCAATATGAGAATCCAATGTCAGGAACTCTGGCCTTGAATTTTTCGTGTGCTGAAGCGATGATATCACTGTAGTGGTCTTGTGTTCCTGGAAGAGTTGTTATGGAAACTTCATCACAGCTTTTCAAAAAAAAAAAAAAAAAAAAACCCCAAACAAACCCTCGAGCAAAACCTTTTTTCAAACTCCCAAATACTTTGCTAATTTAAAAATTCCGTCTCACTGCGATTTTTCGCGAATTCATTTTAGGGATTTGGTATGCAGATTGCTGCAGTCACGTGCAAGCTTATGCAGTGCATAAAGGCTGCTTATGGAGCTCCTATTACATATTACAGGTCCCATCCTGTGCCAGACCTGTTGCTGGTGGCAGACGCCAGTGGTGGCACCACACGTGACACCCAGGCCGGAGTGAATTCTATAATGAGGGGAGAAAGGTCCATGTCCTTTCAGTATTCTAACCAGGCTGAAAGTCCCAAAGGGTTGTTGGATCTAGTTGGATCTTCTGTATGATTGTATGTTTTCTCCAGGGCAGATAGTTGAGTTTGACTAGGAGGGTCCTATTTTATTGTTTTCTCTCTGCTATGATGGGCTCTTCTTTTTTTTTTTTTTTTTTTTGCTTTTAAAGTTGTAATATACCTTCTTCACCACTATCAATGATAAATATTGTGTTTAATGAAATACTGGTGGTTGTTTTTTGGTGTGGTTTTTTTTGGTTCTACTTTCCATCTACTTTCAACTGATGCTGAAAGTTTTCAGAGGAAAGGGAAAATTCAGTGGCAAAATTCCAAATAATGGCAATGTGTTCCCTCTACAGGATTTATGAACGTGTCATTGATCCCCCAGAAACGAATCTGACACCTGAAAGCAGTTTATGGCTCGGACAGAGAAACAGGAAACACGGTTTCTTCAAGGTAAGCAGATGCGAAATGACACGTGAAGAAGAAAAGTAATAGTCAACAAGACTCTTCCAATTAGTGATCTTACACTCGTGAAATATGAACTGGAGAAACAGTGGACAGTTGGCAAACAGCTTGTTGACGAAGTAAAAGTTTCTGATATTTATTCCAGTTTTGGATTAGAAGCTGCAGTACGAGCGTTAATGTGTGAAAGGAGTCTACAGTGCAGCAAAAGGCCAATCTGCCTATCCTCAATCTGGGCATGGATTTGTTGCCAAGGTGATTTACCACCCACTCGGTTTCCCTTTGAAGCTGTCAGTTCCTAAGACAATTTTACAAGTTGCCTTTTTTTTTTTTTTTTTCCTGAGGACCTCTCCTCAGAGTCCCCAGATTTTAACAAGCTAGGACAATTATTTTATGCTAAAATTATTTCAGCGTAGCAACGCACCACTTTAATTGTGAGGCAGAGGTAAAAGCTAACTTTTAAGCTAAATGATGGTCCAGGAGTTGCTCTGAACCTGGAGTACATTTCATCCTCCAGCAGCTGAGCTGTCACTGGGAAGTGGAATTGATAGTATTATTTTATTCTACAGCTGTTGATTTTTTACCTCAGCTGCTTCCCACTATTCCACAGATGGTAAACATATGTTTATAGCTACGTGGGGAAAGGAAGAAGTTATATTGGAGTTGCCTATCTGAAATTCCTATTTTATGCAGACAGTCAGAGCCTCAGAACTCTGGGATATTATATGTTTGTAAATTAATATTTCTACGTGTTAACACTTTGGAAACAGCAGGGTAGCTAATGATATGCTAATGACCTGACAATTTTTATTGATCATAATGAAAGCCGACAAGTGCCTTACTTTGCTTTATGCATGCTTGAATATTTTACCAACTTTCTTCGGGGCAGAAATATAATTGGTTGTGGTGTTTTTTAATCCTGCTTGCGAGTTTCAAAAGTCTCTTACTTTTTTTTTTTTTTTTTTACTTGACTCGTTGCAAAAACTTGGGATTTTGCCAGTTCATAAAGAGCACACATCTCTTTCCATATATTTACATGCTCAGCAGGACCTCCCTTTCTTTTTCAGACCAATTTGTTTCGCTGTTTTAGCATATAAAAAAATAGATATATTTTCCTTAATGTGTAAACAGAGATCTGCAGGGAAATAAGAGCGTTAAAAAAGAATTAGCATTTTTGGATGTGTGCTGGAACCGTGAAACCGCGTGTGAGAAAAAGCACCGGATGCTGTTCTGAGCATCATCTTCGACATTCCGAAAGTTTTCTTTTTTTCTTTAAATGGCAGTTAATTTATTGTTGCTTCTCTCCATAAATGGGTAGCATTAAAGCACGTTTTGGCCATAATCTCACGCCTATATTAAATTGTAATTCTTCAGTATATCAGAAGAGGCAGGAGGGATACGATATTCCTAAGTCACCGTGACCAACTGCTGCAGTTTTTCCTATTTATGCTTTTGTTCCACATCCGTATTTCCAGTGATGATTCCACAAGTGGTCCTGCTGTGCCTGTGGCCTTGCTGGGGACTGAAGTGCTCCGTGGTGCAATCAAGGGAATTGAAGTCTCGCACCTTGCTGCGGGTGTCTCTTACTGGTTGTAACTTATCTGCTACGACCAAGCACTCGGAGTTTGGACAGGACAGTGTGGTTACAGCCCAGCAGTGGTGGGAGCAAATGTGGAGCAGATTTAAGATAGCATTGTCTGTTAGCTTTGAAGGCAACCCTGTGAATTACTTCCACTGAAAGCCACACGTTGACCCTTTGGGTTTGTTTTTGTGGCTCTGTCCCGGTCCTGGCCAGGGCAGGGTTAATTTCTGCAAGGACAGTGTCCTAAATACAGGATTTGTTTTAGGGCTAGAGAATAATCTGTTATAACCAGATTAGGAAACCCAGGTAGATGCAACGGAAAGGAAAAAGAGTGCTGCCACACATCCAGGGAACTCTCACTCTGGGATGGATCTGTTTGCTGTCAGGATCAGAATTATCTGCAAAATTTCGTTTTATTGCTGGGGAGAACCCTTCTCCCTAGGGGTCCCTCCACAGAGCTGCTGCAGAAATGAGCTTATTAATGCATTGCTGACAAGGTGATTCACGTAGAAAGACAGTAATTTTCGTAACTGCTAGAGCAGGCTCTATTGATCCTGCATATTGTGTCTGGGGATTGTATAGTAGGTGCTTGAGAAGCATATTGGTATTTTTACTGCACCCTATCATAGATATATCTCATATATATATGTAAAAAATCTCATATGGCTCTATAATAATAATTTTGGACTCAGAGGTGTCTGGACTAAGGTGCAGACTAAATACCGTGCCGAGGGCAGCTGCACAGTGCTGATTGAGTGGCAGTCTGGTGGTGGTTGGCATGGCTGTGCTTGGGCACAGGACTTTCAGGCATTTCTGCCGGCGTTGTGTGCAGAGCCTCTCCCCAGCCCTGGCCGATGCAACTGGCACAGCTGCGTGGCTCCCGTTATCTCTGTGGGAGAAGGGAGGTTTTAAAGAGGGTGGAAGGCAGTGGGGGGAAATGAAAATGCAGAAGTGGAGAGCTCGTGGAATGTGAGAGGAGGGTTCTGTTTAGTAGAGGCAGGAGAAAGGCAATAATCTGGGCTGTTGTGTTACATTCTCGTGGGATGAGCTCGATACTTAGTGCTGCAGACCTGAATTTCATCCTGGAGCTGGTAATCTGCCTGCACAGATGAAGGCTCTTCGTGCTAGCGAGTCCTGATGCTGAACTGAAGCTTTGATTGCCATTAACCAGATGTTTTTAACGATAATGTAAAGGTGATGCCTGCTTGGGAGGGAAAAACTAGAAAGGTTTTGGCTGCTGACATCTCCCTGTCAAGGCCAAATCCAAGCTCTCAGTAACCCAGACTTAATGCTCAAGCAGGAATAATCTGAGTTTGTTCGTGTTTGTTACAATAATTATGGCTGTAATAAGTGTTTGCCTATAATGAAGTCTTTCTATTAAAAAAATTCATCAGCAAAATTTCTGCCATTTGAAAGTTCTCTTCTACACTTGACCATATTAATTCTGTTTCCTATGGTTATAGACTTTTAAAAGGCATCTATGTTAGGGAACTGAAGTTCATATTCATATGTTTTTCTATGGTAATATGCTTTTATGTGGCCAGAAATTGAGACACATAAAGTGGTTGTGTTTCCTCTTCAGGCTGTATTTAAATGCAAATCTATCCAAAAGACAATTGAGCAGTGTGACTCTCATGCAACAGGCATATTTGAAGCTGAAGATGCACTTTAAAAAAAAAGGGGGGCTGAAGAAAATACCTTATCACTTCTCTCTGGATGGTGCCTTGTTAGCTGGGTGGTATGGTCTGGTGAAACTTTGTAATCTCATTTTCTCTTGGTTGAGCTTTTTCACCGGAGAGGCTTAAGAGCTGAAATATATTTTATGCCTCACCTTCTAATTTCTCACTGATGACTGCTGACAGAAAGTATGGAAAATGGCTTTCAGGATGTTCCATTTCCAGTGACAGTATTACTTCTCATCGCTTGTGGTTTCATTATTCTCATAGATGAAAAGGTTAATAAATGTATATACTTATGAAAGGAAGACAGTGTGATCTGATTAGCTCTGCTAATATTTTTGGTTAATATTTGATCATGAAACAGTAAGCAGGAAGCAGAGCTTGCTGATTACCTTTTGCTCTTTTAACAGATGACCATATAAATGTTAAATCATACGCTACTTGCTGTACTTACCAGGCTTCAAGGGCTGTCTGAGGCCTTTAGTTTATTTGTGGGTGGACTTCAAGGGTCTGTGAGCAAGTGACTACGTCCTTGGTCTGCAAAACTCACTCTCTGGCAATTTAACTGAAAATTAAAACGTAGTCTTGCAAATCTGTAATCTATTTGGATCGTAACTGCTGCCGTGATAAATTCATTTGCAGTTTAAAGAAATTTTTCTGTGTCTGAGAGGAGGTAGAGCTGTGTCACAACATCTGATTAACAGGCAAGGGCTAGTGCAGCTATCAGCAACCAGAGGTCCCTTGTTTTCCCTTTGTCCTCTCCCTTAGTGACCATGATGTTATTAAAACTAGTGGATCTTGCGAAGTAAGTAAGTTAAAGATGTGGGAAAAGCTTTGTCCTGATCTTAAGAGAGCAAACACAACCTTCAGCGCTTTCTGGCTTTTTTGGAGCATCCAGGGTTCTTCAGGGCCCAGGAGTGCAGGGACACTGGGCAATCTGCCACTTCCATCAGGGTATCTGTGCAGGTCGGGGACAACAGAGGGATGTATCCAGCACTGGGCCTTTTGGTCCTGCCTCTCTCCTGTCCTGCCCAGTTTGGTTTAAGAGCCTCCCACAAACTGCAGACTGGTTCTGACCCTCTGCCACTGCTGTGCAGGGCATCTTTCTCTCTATCAGGGCTAGGGAGAGGATTTAGTTCTGAGTGATGGCACGATTACATGAACTGCCTGTTGAAATACAGAGCTGGTGGGCTAAATGAAACCAAACAATGGGAGTGTGAACTATTACTTACATCTGGCACTATACTCTTGTCTTTTCACAGTGTTTGATTTCACAGTCTTATTTGGTTAAATCACTAAAGAGTTCCACTGGGGGATTTCTTATTTTTTGGCTTTTCGAAAAGTGTGTCATGGGCTTGAGCACTGGTTATTATTTCACTGCTTTTTTTTTCCCCCGGTCTCACCCCATTTTAAGGCACTTAAGCAGCTTATGTTTGACGATTACAAAAGACAAAGCCGTATTATTTCTGCATTCTATGAAAATTAAAATCCCAACACGCTGATGGGAGGGGTTTTTACACTTTGTCCATCTTCAGTTGTTTTCCTCACGAGAAGAGAGCGAGCCTGTAATTTTTTTTGTGTAGCCACTGAAGAAGTGAATTTTGAAACAGCTTCTACGGATTTAAATCAGTGTTTGTAGTCTGTATTACCAGTTTTCTCTTCTTTTACAAAGGGTGTTATTCAAGATGTGAAAGTCATCTTTATACCTAATGGATATATAACGC
>NW_020956108.1:93608-164290 GCF_003031625.1 Empidonax traillii
TGTAGTTACTGAACAGGAATTTCAAAAATGGGATTTTGCATAGTAGTGCTGCTCATGTAAAAACATTATACTTTTGACATTGTTGCCTTTAAGGGTTCTGTCCCTTCCCAACAGGAAAGGGGAAACTGTTTTTTTAGGGAGTGTGAGCATTATCCTGACAATCCACTTACTCATCTGACATGTTTTGGACAGGCTGGCTCCGAAAGCAAAATGTGAAGCTTTTTAGTTCAGTTTTCTGCTTGTGCTGTGAAAGGGAGGCAATTATTTTGAGCCCTGCTGGTGGTATGAGCAAGTTCCAATTATGCACTGCACTGAGTAACTTGCTTCCTCTGATGTTAATTATATTTTTGCTTGCTAGTACTTTACGAGGGGAAGCAAATAACGCAGTATTTGTACTGCAAAGACTCTGTGCTTTCATAAAGTGGTGCTGGGATAATCCTTCACTGCAAGTTCCTTTGCTGTTATAGCAGTCCACTGACTGTTTCGTTGCAGTTGTTACAGAAATACTGTTGTCCAGGGGAAAATGCATGCAGCAGGGAAAGGAGGTTAATTTGGTGGACAAGTGCAAGATAAAAATTGAGGGTCTGGAGGGAAGCATCAGGGTTGGTGCATTAGGCCTTTTAAGTCCTAGCCACAACAGCCACAAGTGCTGATAAAAGTGTGCTGTATGGGATGATGTTATGTGGAGGCAAGGAGCAAGGCTCTGAAGGGCCGTGAGCTGCCTGCAGAGATCCTGTTCAGCAGGGGCAGCTGGTCAGAGAATGGCTTGCTGATGCTCCTGGTCCTGCAGCAGGAGATGCAGAGCACGAACAACAAGACGTTTGGAAGAAGTGGTTTGATGTCTGGTTGTTGCTTTATCTCAGATTTCAGTCTCCCTCCATTCGTGTTTGGTTACAGCTGTATCACAGCACTGAGTAGACCGAGGAGGGTTGCAATGAATGTTTGTGTGCAGTTTGTGTTCATTAAAACTGTGAAGATCACAGAGCTGGGCTTGCCCGGGGAGAGAACACCCAACTAGTGGTTTCAGGCTCTGATAATTTTAGTATCTGTGCAGATTGCACAGTATGAAGTCAAGAAAGGAGAGTACCCTCCTGCCTGGGCTTTATCTCAGGGTCCCCTGAGTCCAGTGCTGGCTCAGGATGGGACGTGGGGGCTGTGTAAGGGCCCAGCAGGGCATTGTCTGTAGCAGGTTATCACACAGTCCTGGGTTCAGGAGCATTTGATTGTGACCTGTAACAATCTCACCACACTTTTGCCCTCTTCCTACCCATATTGTGTGAAGACGTGGCTTTTAAAGATGAATAAATGCTAGCTTTTAAAACCTATTTTATTTTTGTCATGATTTGAATTAATTCTTAATCTCTCCAGTAGATGTGTCCAATTGATTTAATCTTGTGTCCCTTAAATAGAGTCACACCGTGTGTCAGAGTATTAGAATCTGGCAAAAAAATGTTAATTTGCTGCAGGAGAAAAGGATTGTGCTATATTGAAGCCTTCCCAACTGGCATGCTAGAGTACTGTTAGTTCCTCTTTAAATATAATGGCTAAAATAATTCAGGCAGCTTTAACAATCTGCTGAAATCAGTCCGGGCACCTCCTGCATTTCTTTGAGTGGAATATAATTTCTTTTGGTAAATTATGGGCCCACACTGGGGTGTGCTTTGTATTCAGATGCCACATGAAGACAAAACTTTCTACTGAGTCTTTGCTTGGTTGAGGTCAGAAAGGCTGAAGCTTGACTTTGATTAAAATCAAGAAAAATCAAGCACTTGAGTTCCTTGATGGACTAGTTAATCTGGTTTGTTTATATCATGGGAGCACTTCTATGAATAACAAACTTTCCTTATAAATGTTGATGACTCGTGGGTTTGTTTGTTTGTTTGGTTGGGTTTTTTTTGATATTTTGTTATTTATTTTGTCAGAAACAATGTTTTCTTTTAACACAAGAGAGTGTCATCTTTCAGTTTTTTGTATGGGCAGGGGAGAAGCCAGGAAAGAATGCACATATTTATTTCTAAGCCTATATTTCTCCATTTTTTTTTTTACTTTTTTTTTTAGTATTAGAAAAATGGAAAAGCAATTTTGAACCCTTTTAGGGATTAGAGATCATGATGCTGGGTACAGGGTGGGTTCCTCTCTGGAGGATGTTAAGATGGGTCCTTTGTATGAAGGGGTGGTTCAAAAAGCCTTGTCCTTTGCTGCTGCTGCTCCCACAAGAATGAGCATCGTCCCCATTTGTTATTGCACAGCATCTCATCAGTAAACTTAGCGATTTCTAGCCTGCAGTTGCACTACCTGGAAAAGCAAAATTGTCTTTTTGTACTTCTAGTAGTGTCCAGACATTCCTGAGGGGTTTAGTCGCTGTTCACGAGGCTGTTGCATGAGTCGTAAACTGTTGTCAATTAGCAATGGATAGGTGCATCAAAGTCTGAGGAATAGGGTTAGTTTATACCTGCTGATATCCTGATTCAGTGTTTCAGAGGTTGTAGGCAAACTTGGCATGGCTAAAAATAACTATGTTTTTTTTTTGCTTTTTTAAAATAAGGTGTTTGAATTGCAGAAATCTCATCACGTTACTTTAATTTGTAGTTAAATTATGCAGAAACAAGACTGAGTCAGTTGGAAGACTGTCACTGTGAGAAGACTTGCCAAGTAAATGGACTGATCTATAGAGACAAAGACTCATGGGTTGAAGATGATCACTGCAGGAACTGCACGTGCAAAGTAAGAATTTCTGGAGTTGATTCAAGAACAGGACCTAACAAAAAAGTGAAAATGGCCTTTGAATACATTATGTTAACTCTGAGAATTACCATGTTTGGGTATGCATCTAGGGGCAGTCTGGACAATAGAGAGGGAAATGGTAAAATAAATAAAAATTTCGACACTGCTTATTTGCAGGCTTCATAAATAAAATCTGCTTTCCCTCGACACTGCTTTCTTATTTGTTTTAATTATAGCTGGGAGGACTTCGTGGTTTGGGGGTGAACGGGTGGCACTGCCTGTGTTGGGTTTGGAATTGTTTTCTCTGCAGTCGCTTTTTCAAAAAGGAAGCATTATCTTAATAGTATTCATAGATGCTTAGTCGCATCTTGCATGGTAACAACTTGCAGATTCTGTTTTCAGCATTTATCAGTCTGAGAAATACAAGGAACAGAAAGAGAATTAGTATGTAAAACTTGTGTCTTTGAAATTATTTGATAAATATCTGAAGAGAGCCTTTGTTTGCTCAGGAAAATAGAAACCTGATTGTTAAAAATCTCAAAGATGATTGGAACAGCCTACAGAAAGTAGTGCTTCTGCTCCTGTAAACGTGGACTTGTGCTTTCCACTTCATGGATTTCGCTCAGGGAATGGGGGGTAGAACCAGTAATGTGTATCAAAATGGGGCAGTTTGGCTCCAGGTGCACTTGGATTCATTTTGTAATTGGGTGGGATTAGATCTGTTACCGAAGGATGGGTTTGTAATCCAGGACGCTGTTTTCATTTCCTTGAACAGTCTTTATTTGTGTTTTTATAAAACACCATCTAACTGCAGCGGTATTAGTCAGAATTTTTGTCTTAAAAACCTTTGCTCAGAGCGGAGTCGTGGAGTGCCGAAGGATGTCCTGTCCCCCTCTCGAGTGTCCTCCTGATGCTCTCCCAGTGCACGTGGAGAGTCAGTGCTGCAAAGTGTGCAAGGGTGAGTACATCACACAGGGCCTACCAGCTTCACCTTCCCTTTAAGCAGAGTTAAACCTGCCCTGACAGCAGGCACGTTTTACAGTGACTTTCAGAGGTCCTGGTAATTCAGGCGACGTGAGTCCCAGTGGCAGAATTGATTCGAGATGGAAATAAATAATTGCTGAGAGAAATGAAACAAGCGTTGCAGATTTCTGAGGTGCTCTTTTCACCTGTTGCCAGTGGAAAATTGTTCATCTTGTTTGGGGCTGGGAAGCCTTACTTGGCTTCAGCTTGTATCTCCTGTTGGTGCAGAGGAGCATCAAGCCTGGACTTTCTGTTATGATGAATAATGAACTATCTTTTATTTCAGGTTGAAAGGTTGTTCTTTAAAACAAACATGACAGAATGTCAGACCCTGGGTTTGTATCACTGTGTGGAGTGATAGTTTGCTGTAATTAATTTCAAAATAAATTAATGAGAAGGAAGAAAAGTTAAGGACATTTTGTGATGGGTGTTATTGTTAGCTTTCAGTTCCTTCTTCTGGTAATGAAAGCTGTCAAATAATGTTCACGGAAGGAATATTCAATATTTGTTGCCTTAATAGTAGTACAAGGAACAAAGGCAATTTATGTATGAAAATTTGAGCTGTATACTGATGCCAGTCATACCTTAAGAAATTATCTTTCCCCTGATTTGTTCTGAAAGACTGGTGAACTTCATGCATGAGTTTTTCCATAATTTATTAAGGCAGGGATGTTGAATTATTTTAAGATTTGTTAGGAAAACAATAACACTTTTTTTGGCACTCTGTCACCCTTCTTCAGTTGTGGAATTCATTAGTTCCGTGCACAAATATCCTTTAGCTGTGATCTTGCACTTGTTCCTCTTTGCTTACATAATCTCATTTCTCTCAGCTATATGTCAGCGTGAATATTCTGCATACCAAAAGACGTTCATGAGCAGACTGCTTCAAGTGGTGAAGTGGCCATGCTGGCCTGGGTTTTTTGTTTTTGTTTTTGTTTTTGTTTTTGTTTTTTTTTTGGTGTCTCAGAACGTTTTTGTTTGTGACACAGGGCCTAGGAAGTTCTTTGCTGAAACTGGGTGCTTCTCGTGGTGTGTGTGTGCTGTGTGTGTGTGTGCACAGCAACCAGAACCTGCCACAGAGCAATTGTGAGGCACAAAATCGCTGGTTCAGTGTGTACCCCCACGAGGAAACTGAGCTCCTGTTATTTGTAGCGGGAAGAGGAACAATCAAACTTGCCTTTTGTCGGTGATTGGCACAAACCCGACTTGTTATTCTGACAAGAACTCGGCGTGTCAGTCAGTGGGAAGGGACGTGTGGAAGTTGATTGAAATTGATTGTAAATGCCAGCTCCTTGACAAAATGATGTGCTAG
Organism: Empidonax traillii; assembly: GCF_003031625.1. Taxonomy (NCBI): domain Eukaryota; kingdom Metazoa; phylum Chordata; class Aves; order Passeriformes; family Tyrannidae; genus Empidonax; species Empidonax traillii. Next base: position 98,668 of record NW_020956108.1, read on the forward strand.
GACCACAGTTAGTCACTTTTGGGGAGATAGTTGTAATTGCAGAGGTTTTTCCGAAGAGCCGCACTGCAGGTGTTATTTTCTCCATGCTTTTTCTGTTTAGCTCTGATAGAATCATCAGCTGTAATTTGCTGTCTCCAGGGATTATTGAATGGCTGGATTATTGAACACTTTCCTGTCTCGGCTAAGGGTTAATGAACAAAGTAGCTCTAATGTCTGGTGTGTTAAGGGGTTTAGGTGGTTCAGTTTTGATCCCTGCCATCTTAGCCTTTCAAATAATACTTGACAAAAGACTATAATTTTGTTTAAAATATCATTTTTTCTGAGTTGTACATTAACTTGCTTTCTGGTGTTTCCATTCTTTTGCTAAAAGCATTCATGTCAGGAGAACAGACAGAAAGAAAAAGGAAATTTCTCTATTCATATCCTCCCAAAAATAGTTACTGGGATTCCTAATTTAAATGAAGCTTCCTGATCTGAAGTGTTCTTTCGAAGTGAGATCACAACAAGTTGGGCATAAAAACTAGGGCAGCTTTGGAAAAAAAAAAAAAAATCCAACCAAAGAAAAATAGGATACCAAAAGGAGAAGCAGCCTGGTTTTTAAATGCTTTGGTGGGGATGAAAACTGGGTTCTCCTGAAAATTAGCTTTTTTTTGTTTATTTGTTTTTTAAAGAAGTGAGCATTTTCACAAAACGTCATTAGAAGAAGGTGACCTCGCAGCCTTTTCTGCTTAAAATCTGGGGATCAAACTGGCTCTGGCAGTTGCTGCTGTGGGATAATTACTCCTACTGGTATCAGCTGTAAAGGGGGACACACGTGCACCTGTGAGTGCTTCCCTTACATTGGTATTCAGGAGAGAAGTTGAGGTAGAAGAGCAATCCTGGGTAGTCTGAGTCTTTTGAGAACAGAGCACTCTGGCACTGCTCATGTGGCTTGACTCGGGAAACTTTTAGAGCTCTGCTCAATTGCAACACAGGATTCAAACCTTTTAGCTTTCCTTCCAGTGCCACAGGTCAGGCTGTTACTGGTCAAGAACAGAAAGAGCTGAAACCCCACAACAAAAAGTTACTTAATCAGTGTTTAGCACTGACCTGGCCAGTGATGCAGGGGTGCTTTTACAATGGATACTTGTGTGAGATCGTAACAGTCTAGCTGTTCTCTTTAATTAGTGGATTTGCTGTCTGTCTCTGGAAGTGAAATTTAGACATGTAGCTGCAAGGGGATTGTGATAGTTATGGTAATACTTGACAAAGCTCTGTGCTGCTGTGGCCCTGCTGGAGGTTGCCTCCTCCGTGGGGGCAGGATTCTCACTTTGCCTTGAAATGTATGAGGTATGCTCACAGTTTCTAGTCTGTTGATTCATTTGTGGAGCTGATTATCTCTGGCAGAAGGATCAAAACTTCAGACAAGAATTTTTGAGTAGGAGCTTTCAGTTTCCTGGGAAATCTGCTTATTTCATGTGCGCTGGAGGAATATTTTGCTGAAATAGATTTTCGTAGTTTGTTGATTCAGTACAGTCATTCACTGCATCTAATCCATTTTTGCAGTGCTCCAGCAAGTTGAAGAGTTCACCTTTGTGCCCACAAAAAAAAAATAAATATGAAGGCTGAATTTGAAATCTGTGCTTATATTATTCTCTCGATGAACTGTACACTAATAAATGTCTCCAGTTCTTAAAGTGACTCACAAAGACCTCTGGTAACACAACTACTACTCTACAGAACGTCAGTAGTGAAAATATTTGCCGCTGAATGATAAGGAGTTTAGTCCAGGACATGTTGTTTATGCTCTTATTCCCTCTGTTTAGTTTGGGTAAAAATGCTGCTTTTTAAAAAAAACTAATGAATTGTTTGCGGCTTTGCTTGTAATTATATATAATCCTGACTTCTGATGAAAGCAAAATGCATCATGTTTTTTAACGTATTCATTTTTTTTTTCCTCAATAAATTCTGGTTTTACTTTTGCGCTATGCCTTGCATTTGTTTACTGCTTAAATACTGTTTTAATTTAATGTTAACCTGCCTCCTTCCTCTCTCCATTTACAGCCAAGTGTATCTATGGAGGCAAAGTGCTAGCAGAAGGTCAACGGGTATTAACCAAGAGCTGCAGGGAATGCCGAGTAAGTTTCAGTTGTACGAACTTTTCCTGATTTTAAATGTATCTGTGGTGTTCAGAAGTGACAGTGAAAAGTTTAGTGCATTTCTTTAGGCTCCCTTCATGCAAATGTGACATCTGTTGTCTTGAAAAGGTGACCTTGAAGTCAGCGAAAAGCCAAAAATACGAAAACAAGGCAGGAATATTCCCCTTTGCAGGATAAGAAAAACAGGGGCAGAATGGCTTGGAAGGATGTTTTCTCTTTTCTCTCGGCTTTTATGAGCTCTAGAAAAAGAAGTAGCAGCATCTTAAACCAATGACTAATTTCAGCCAAACTGCTGAAAGCAGTTCAAGCAACTTGGTTTATATCGTTGGAGTTAGTCTCTGCTTCCCCTGGTATTATTTAAACTCCATGTAGCTCTCCTAATTGTCAAGGTAAATTATTGTTGGGCTGGGCTGGGGTCTTCCTTGGCAAATTCCTAACACTTATGCAACTACAGTCAGTATTTAAGAGCCCTGGTAAACAGGCTGTGTTAGAACCATCCGGGGGGTGTTGGTGAGAGTATTGGAAAAGATTGCAGTGATCTGGTTATTGTTGTGCTTGTAGCTGAGTGTAGAGAGTGGCAATTTTATGTACACTAATGGAAATGGACAATAACTGGTTGCAGATGTTGTGGAAACAGCTTGTTACGCAGAATTACTTTGCTGTTGTTCCTGTTCATCTGTAGAGGGGTGCTCAGCACTGCACATACAAATAACGTGGGCAAGGTCATTGCCTTGGAAGGCAGACTGAGATGCCTGTTATTTATAATATGACATAGAATGCTGCTTTGAGAGGGGAAAATGGGAACAGGGGGATTTTCACATTGAAGAGAAAGCAGAGAGTGATCTGAATTAGGTCTGTAGAACTTCTCTGTGCTATAAATTAGAGTGTTGTATTCGTCATTATGAGTATGATAATACGTTCATGAAGAGTAAAAGCAAATGCTGACCATCAAATATCTATCATTAGACAGGAGTAAAATAATGAAAAGAGCTTTTGAATTTTGCTTATTGTTAGAGGAAAATGATATGGCAATGCTAATTACAGCAACACTGCAGTTGGTATTTACATCTTAATGGAGAGTATTGATAAGTATTCGAAATGACATCTGTGAATGCCATGCTATAAAAAAAAAACCCATTGGATCCTTGCCTTCAAAAAAACCACCCAACAAACAGCAAGTATTTCTGTAGCTGTGCCTCAAGTAGATGTTACTCCTAACTAGTCTGGGGAGAGCTTTTAAGTGGGTGCTTTTGTGGGGTGCTGTGTCCCTACAGGAGGTTCATTCAACATGTCTTCAGCATTTTGACCTCCTAAATCTGTAAGCAAAACACCTCCTTATTTTCTGCCTCGATGAGGAATGCTCACTAGATGAAGGCTGAATGGTGACGAGTCAAACTGTGGCTGTGTCATTGTTTTCTGTCCCTGTGTGGGCAAGGTGTTGTGTGAATAAAGGAAGGGCTTTGTGGTAGGGGAGGACTACAACAAATTTAACACGGTTTAATTTTCCAGACTTGAAAAACAGACATCAGGTTTCAAAAGCTGATGATCCATGAAGGAACACAGTGGAGGGTACACATCAACTGTGAATTTAATAGTGTTGATAAAGGTGACTTGAAAATCCTAAAGGAGGATATATATTTGTAGGTGGGGTAATGTCGAAAAGATTAAGTTGAAATTTCACATTTGAATTTTTATTTGAAGATAGGTATTTTATTCTTTGCATGGGTACTGATCCAAGCTTAAGAGGCTTTTAAACTTTTGTATTTTTTTCCATCGTACAAAAATATTAATACTGCTGATGGATCCACCTAGATCAAAGATTTTCTTTATCAGGCTGTGAGATGGTCTTTTAATTTCTGAAAACTAATCCAGGCTAAAAATATTTATGATGCACATCCTCTTAACCGTAAGCACAGATGTTACTGTTGAACAGCCATTCCCAGCTGGAATCCTGCCCGCAAACACTCTCCAGATGAATCTGCAATAACAAAATGGGTGCACAGGTATTTCTAAGAATCACAGAATGGTTCAGGTTGGAAGATGACCTCTGGAGGTCATCTTGTCCAACTCCTCTGCATGGGCAGGGCTGCACAGAGCCAGGTCCCCCGGGCCGTGTCCAGATGGCTTTTGAGTATCTCCAAGGATGGAGACTCCGCAGCTTCCCTGGGCTGCCTGTGCTGGTGACTGGTCACCCTCACACTGAGAAAGTGTTGCCTGATGTTCAGATGGACCCTCCTGTGTTTCAGTTTGTGCCCGTGGCCTCTGGTCTTGCCACTGGGCACCGCTGAAAAGGGCCTGGCACCTTCGCTGTGGGTATTTATGTGCAGCTGTGATTGCCAATTTATTGCTGCGATAATTTATTGCTGCTCTTTCCAGTAAATTGTTGTTATCTCAACACATGATCCTAATTTTTTTTTTTTTTTTTTTTTTTTTTTGGTGCCTCCAATTCTCCTCTGTGGGGGAGGGAGAGGGGGAGGAGGAAGTGAGCAAGTGGAAGATGATTTCAGTGGGAGCACTAAATTGGAGAATACCCTTCCTAAACCACGACAAGCTGTTACTGATCTGTCTTTCGGGAGAAAGTTCCAAGTAGCAACCTTAGTTGTCACTCCAAGAATAACACTGTGCTTTATCTTTACAAAAAACTTTTTAGTCAAGCTTCCTGGAGGTCAGTGGACCCCTGTCCATCTCTCTAGCATTTGTATGGCACAATATTTGTATGTTAATATTTAATGCTCCTAACATTAGCGGAGAGGAGTTTGGTTTTGTACCCTTTGCTGTCAGACACAAATCTGGTTACAAACAGGCACCGTGTCATTCCTAGGCAGCTGATCAGCTGGAAATTCCCAGTCCAACAGAAGTCATAGGAATCTTTCTGATGCCTTTAAATAAACCCCATCACCGTACTGGTGAACCCCACCAACGCCAAAATAAAGAAATAAATAGATGAGCCAACCCAAATGCAGAGAGGTGCCATTTTTCTAAAGCACATACACACTTGTATTTTCTGGCCTCCCCACCACAAGAGCGGGATGGAACAGCTGGAGAGAGATCAGACATGGGCCATGAGGATAAATAAGGCACTGGAGCATCTCTTAACCTGAGCAAAGGCTGAGAGAGCTGGGACTGTTTAGCCTGGAGAGGAGGAGGCTCAGAGAGGGGTCCCAGCCATGCCTTCCTCCTGGCTACTGCAAAAATTAACCCTGTTCTGGCTAGAACAATGATACAGCTAAATCAAGACAGGGAAACCCCTCTCCCCCCAAAAATAGCCTTATCTGAATCTTGCTGTTACTTCTCAAAGTCTATCATCCCAGATAAGCTGTTTGTGGTTCAGATTTTCACTGCATGTCACTGATTAGGCTTGCAGCCAATCCTTATTTTATGTACTTGCCCATGTAATTACAAGAAATTTAATTATCTTATTGTAAACGTTTGACTCCAGATCTCATTCTGTGTGGGTTGTATGTTACACTTGAAGTTTGATGTATTTATTCCAGGAAAAAAATGTCCTTTTAACATCTATTTCTGTCCAGATTCTATGGCTACATGTGTGAATTGAGTATAAAAAGGAGTAATTTTTCTAAGGCTGCCTGAAGCAATAATTCTGAAGTGTGAACTGTTCTTACTTATCTCAGTGAATGAAGTCTGAAATCTAATGATGATAATTCTTATAATTGAATCTGTACTAGCATATAACAAATTGATTTTAAACCAAAGAACACTCAACGTGGATATATTTTAATTGTTTTAAAAATTAATTATAAATAAGGTTGATTTGTTTTCCCAAGATGCAAATTCTGCAGAAAATAGGAACATTAAGGAAATAAAATCTTCATGTCATTAAATAATGGAATTCACAATTTGTGTTCTTCTATCTCCTTATGAGTAACTGGAGGAGCTGTGAGCTTGGATTAAATTTATCTGTAGCTTTTTGACTCATCCTGATTGCTCATTTCACTCTCATGCCATTTCTTGCCGTATTTTTGACCAGATTTATTGTCAGTCAGCGCTCTTTGTCCGTATGTTGACATCCTGTGCTCCTCCTGCTGTAGTTGTCCTGTCTGAGCTTAAACAGGCAATGAGTTATATATATATATATATATATATATATATAAAGCCAGGGCTTTTCTAGCTGGTAGCTTGATAACATGATAGTAAATGATGGCTCAGCGTGTCTGCTTCTTTTATCATCTTTGCTGCTGCAGTTGCCCAGGCAGCCATGGGGGGCTTCCTCCCTTTCACTCATGGAAGTGGGATCAGAAGGAGACCTTGTGCCTCCATAAACTTCACTGCTCTTGTGTGGGCACATGCTTCAGTGATGCGTTTGCTGGATGTGGGACTGCAGGGATTTTTTTTTTTTTTTTTTTTTTGTTTTTTTGTTTTTTTTTTAAGCATTATTTTTCATGGCAGCAAGGGATGCAGCTTGCCATAAAGTCAACTGGAAAGCCAGAGAAACGACCTGGCCCTGCTCAGCCCTAAGATTGTAACCTTGAGGGCAGCGACTGCAGAACGGGCGGTTTTGCATTCCCTGGGTCTGCTGCACCTCTCAGCTCTAACTCCTGCTGTCTGCTGGGTGCCCTGGGCATCATTTGTGCCCTGTGAACTCAGCAGGCATTTCCCAGCCGTGTAGGGCAGCTTGAGGCTGTGAGAGCTGCCTCTGGAGCCTGAAGGGACGTAGCTGAACCAGAGTGGTGTGGCTGGGGAGGCTGATTAGCAGCAAAGGTTTCACCCTGCACTGGTTCTGGCACCTGAAGCCAGCCTTTTGGCATCAGTGTGCAACAGTGTCTTGTGGATATGAAAGCAAACTCCTGCATAAGGATGTTCCTTCAAAGTGGGTATGCTCATAGGTATTTTCAGTATTCTCTCTTCAAAATCCTCAGATCATGAGAATAGTGGCCTTAATAAAATTTTGCCTTTTTTTTTTTTTTTTTTTTTTTTTTTTTTTTTTTTTTTTTTTTTTTTTTTTTTTTTTTTTTTTTTTTTTTTTTTTTTTTTTTTTTTTTTTTTTTTTTTTTTTTTTTGATATTGGTTTTCCTCTGCTCTCTTAACCCTAGATGTTTTTTTGTATCATATTTTTAAACTTATCACTGCAATCGTGGTAGCTGGAAAATGTAATTTCTTTGCTTGAAAAAAAGCAGAAATTCTTATTCCACGTTTTCATTCCACCCTCTGAGACGTCATGAGGAGTATTTTGGGAGGAGTGGGGACTAGATTAATGTTAAAAAGGTGTATTGGCAGCATAGCAGCCTGCCTGCTTTCTTAGTTGGAGTTTCGCAGCTTGGAAAATGGGATTACTCAGGTGTGGACAGTCCTGTGGGGTAGTTACTGCAGTTCCTACTGAGCAAAAATTCTAGTTGTTAATCTCTGCTCCACTTGCCAGTTCTCAGTGATGGCACAGCTGCAGAAGGGATGCTGAAGAAATAAATTAGGGCATGAGAAAGGCTGGAGGGGGGGGATAAGGTAAAAGAGGAGGCTATTTGGGGACAAGATTTTAAGAAACAACCAACTAAAGAGCCAGAGAGCCGTTCGGTCTGCAGATACAGTGAAGCCAATTTGCTGGATGGGAAGGAAATGGAGTGAAATTTGGTGTAAAATCTCTGCAGAAAGGCTTAATGTCTATGATTTTAGAACATTTCTACCAACAACTAGACTTCCTGTCACAGTCTTACTCTAAATCTGGCAGAAATCAAAATCGTAGAAACTTCTGGAGCTTGATTTTCTTTTTTACAGCATTTTCTATGGGGCTGCCTCACAAGATGGGCTTTCTTCTGTGGAGGGCCTAATTTTGTAAATTGGATGATTGGTAAATGTAAAAACAAACCGTTGTAATTGGACAGGGGAGAAGAACACATGACACTTGAAAACACTGCTCTTGCTGTGTGTGTTTGAGCTGAATAATTTATCAGTGAAGTAGATTGCGAAATAAGGGGAGGAAAACTCAGACTTGCATAAAGAGGGAAGACTGACAAAATCCTAGAGTGAAATTCTGGAATTCCTTCGAAGGGTTGTAAAGAAGACAACTGTACTTTGAGACTACATCTCTGGTAAACTTAGAATAGAATTTTGAGCTGAAGTGCCTTTTTCTTGCCTCTTCTTTCAACACTGGGCAGAGAAATGCACAAGTGGATTACCTTAGATTTGATGTTATGGTGGAACAAATTAGTTTAACTTCCTTCCTGCTAGTTTACTGGAGATGGTTGTTACTAGAGATTGCCAGTGTTAAAGATGGAAAACTGCGTAATCCTTGCCATTGCACATGCTTTCCACGTGTAATTTTTTTTTTTAAATGTTGTTTATTTTCAGAATGGAGTTTTGGTAAAAGTGACAGAGACTTGTCCACCTTTGAACTGCTCAGAAGATGATCACGTTCTTCCAGAGAACCAGTGTTGCAGTGTTTGTAGAGGTAAGCCAGAGTCTGGGCATGCTTGGAAGGAATTTAAGCTGCTGATTCAACAGGGGGAATAATTCCTTTTTAATGAGATATTAAGTGATATGAGATGTAAGCCTGAGTCTAAAACCAGTCTATGATATTCCTTTGGTTAGAAGACTTAGCAGATACAAAGCTGCAATTGCTCTGAGTTAGAGAGGGAGGAAGGAGAGAAGGAAGAGTTGGGGGAGAAAGGGCATGGTATCTCTCAAGAATTCCCATTTCAGGGATGCTATGTTTGAAAAAGAAATATGTGTTGTTGGTTAAACTTGCAACTGCAGTAAATGTACATAAGTTTGGAAATGTGGTTTTTTTTAAGCTCTTTATTTTAAAATCACAAAAAAAGGGTTAGGATTCCAGTTTGGTGGATATCAGGAGGTTGATCTGAGCACTCTCAGGACTAACTTATGAGTTGGGCTGGACAATAAAATAATGCAAATACAAAATCAAAATTAAAAACTTTAACTTATTGCTCAGAACCCCGTTTTTCCTCCTTCCAATGGGGATGCTGTTCCTCTTGCTGGTTCCCTTTCAGCCCTGTGAGTCCTGATTGTTTGCTGGACCAGACTGAACAAGCCACAGCTAAAACCTTAGTTGAGGAAATCCCCTTAAATGAGGAAAATGCAGGTATCACAAGGCTAGGGAAAGCTGGACAAGCTTTCTTTCTTAAAAGGTGTTCTAATCAGTGATTTGTGGGGTTGATTAATCATTCCCTGTGTGTGTCTGTACTGTACCTCTGCTCCTCATCTCTCCCAGATCAGCATTAGACACTTCCAGGCTTAGCTGGCTATTGAGGATCCCTGGAATACTTGTCTTGCCTGCCTATAAATTCCTCCAGTGCCATTCACCAGATGCTGGTGAAGGGGCTCTGAATCTCTCCTTTTGGCAGTAAATATTGATTAATCAGTGTGCATAGTTAAATATTTACTGAGACCTTGAACTTAGAGAAACACATGCATGTGGTTTCAGGGACCAGCATGTCTGACACTGGGTTATGGTCTAATATACACATTAATTTTTTAAAGCAGTTTCTAGAAACATCTGTAACTATTTAAGCAAGCAGTAAATGTTGCTTCTCTGTCCCTCAGAGGGCTTGATGTCTTAATGATACTTCTTAACAGATGGCCCAGTTTGATGTAGTGCAGTACTGAAAAAATTGTATTCATTACTTTAAAGCATTACAAATCTGAGAGCTTCAAAGTTGATGAAAGATAAGTTCTGTAATTATTCAGTTCCGTAATATTGTTACTGATAGGTACTCTTTTTAGAAATTCATCCCCAAACTGGCCTCATTATTTAAAATATAGCATGAATATATATATATATGGATGTGATCATCTCTAGAAGCAAAGGGAGGAATTGTACTTTCCCTTCCTGTGAATTCTGGCACATGGTGCTTTCAGTTTGATACATTAAACTTCCACTTCACTTCTGCTTTAGCTGACTGCTGAAACAGTACCACCTCCTTTTGTGTTTCATCTTTGCTCTTTAAAATTCTTTTGAAAACGATGCCTAAAGATATGATTAGTTTTGTCAACTTTACAAAGGCATAAATTGAATTTAGCACTCCTAAGTTGCTTTTTATATCTTGCAGCAGAATATATGCTGCTTGACACCTTTGCTTCAGTTGCATGCAAACTAAAGTAGTGACATATAATTTTATCATATGTGGATTGCTGTTGTTAAAAATGGATATTTATGAAGAATTCCATATTTGGTATGAGTTTTATCAAGCAAACAGGTACCCTCTGATGTGGCAAGCAGGACATAGTTTCTGGTCCTCGCCTGTGCCAACATGTGCTTTAGTGGGAAAGGATAGAGTGCTTCTCTTGTTTGCAGAAGTGACATCTTTCAGAGCCTGTCTTTAGCTTTTATTGTCTAAGCCAAAATAATTAGGAAGAGGTATTGTAATAATTGTAGTCCTGAATAATCAGAATGTTTGTTGGAAGGCCACGTGGATCATCTGCACATCACGTGCAAATTTCACGTTTTAGAGCGAAATATAAATTTTGTGGTGGCAGAGAATTTGTTGCATTAGCCCTTAGCTAAGCCTTAATTTAGTCAACAGAATATTTAGTAAGCATTTACTGCCAATGTTGAATGAGAACAGTATTTCTGTGCATGTCAGTGACTGGTGGGTTCTGGGCCTTGTGTCAGGTTGTGCTGTCTTCAGTATATGTGGTTGTGGAAAATCATGTCCTCTACTCAATTTCATATTCTTTGGAATTATAGAATACAGTTCCTGAATTATAGAATACATTTCCTGAATTGGTCTGCAGCTTTTGCCTTTCTAGCTGCAGCAAAGGAATTTCCATTTAGTTAACAGAAAGAAAAAAACACAGAGAAACACAAAAAATCCGTGGTGCTGTGGTGTGAGACTGTACCTTCTCCAGGGATCTCTGTAGTATCTACCACAAAAACAGCTAAGTGCCTAAAATAAAATAGGGTGTGGAAGGTAAAAACGAAATCTGTGGTGTTTATGGAGATGGGAATTGTCAGTGAGCAGAGTTGAATCCTGTAATACAGGTAGCTGGTGAGCTAGTTGTCATTGTTTGTAAATGGTAAGAGAAGCAGACAGCAAATAATGCCTATTCTCACAGCTTTGCCACAGGAGTTTATGGGATAGCAAAAGCTAATAATGTGTTGCTAAAAACCAATCTCCAGCTTTCAGTAAGGTGATTGTGTGAGGCGTACAGCGAGGTGAGCGTAGGACGGAAGAACTCAACTCCGCGTCACAGTGACAGTTCATTTTTGTGATTTGATTGTACCTGAATGCAAAAATGGGCCTCACTAGATCATATTATGTAGAGTATACCTAGTTTCCCCCTTTACCTGTGTGCTTTAATGTAAATGTCTGCTTAAACTATGTGGGCTGCTTGATACATTTCGGCAGGACCATGTGGTGTTATTAACCTGTCTTTTAGGCTTAGAGAAATTTTAGTTAATTTTCAAGTTTTACAAAGAATCATGGTGTCATAAAATGCATTTTTTACTACTTTTTGGAGAATCACTCATTTTTCTTACAGCATGCCTGCTCCATTTTTTATAGCCCAGGGACAAATCTAATACAAAAAATAGTGTAGTAAAAGTGTTTTATTGTTCCCTGTAGCTGTTTTTCTCCTTGCCAAAGACAGTGTATAATTTTGAAAGAGTGGATTTTTGTTTTTCTCTTTTGAATGAGTGATTCAAATAAAATTTCATGAGAGAACTTTTATGTTGTTATGCTCACAATTTTAAATACACAAGAATAGCCTTAACAGCCCTTGCAGCTACAGACGAGCTCTTCTTAAAAGAAAGATTGTGATGATATAATGAAGTAGTGAGAGTGGTTTTGTTTCTAGTGAAAATAATTTTTATTCGCTGTCCTGCAGTATGATTGGGCTGATGGATTTAGATGCTGATGCTGGTTAGAAGGAAATGGAGAATCTTACTGATTTTATGTCAGGAAACAGCATTTAAATCTAAAAATGGGGCGTCAACCATCCTTATTTGTAGTTCTTTGTTTAGTTTTGAGGAGGTTTTTGTTCTTTCAGTTAGAGGGTGAGAAGGCTCTTCTGTTAGCATGTTTCTCATCTCTCCCTGTCTAGCTGTGAAACCAAGTTTTGATTCTTCAGAAATTGAATTTTTCCCATTTACTGCTGGGAGGTAGGAGTTATTTCAAGGCTTTAGATTTATTAAGATTTAATGGAGGTTGATAAATATGAATTAGTTTATTTCTAAACATAGTTGTAGCATTACTGAGGATTTAGAAGAGCTTTATATCTGAAAAAAAAAAAAAAAAAAGAGAAAGATATCTTTATAAGCTTGTTAGGCTGTGTAGCTACCATTATTCTCTTGCACACAAATAAGCACAGTGTAGTAAGTTCTGCATTCATACAGCAGCTTGAAAGGATTTATGAAGTTACTGTTTTATGTCAGACCACTGAGTTCTGGGACCACAATCTCTGAGGGTGTAAAAGCTCTCGTTCAAAGTGCTCCATTGCTCGTGACTCATTAAAAACAGATTCAGATCATGGAAAGGCATAATTGGTAATGCAAATTTTATGACTCTTCCCATGACTTCTCCCCCGGATTTACCTTATGTATTTATGTCCTAACTGGAGGGTTAAATCATAGGAGTAGTAAGGATTTTGAGGTCGAAATTACCTTGGACTTGCTGAGCATTGCTACTGCTCTTTAACAGAAGCATTATCCATGTTTTTTTTTAAGAAGCCTCTCCGTGTGAAACAGTGAAATGTGAATGGTGGCTTCTTGAACAGCAAGAGAACAGGGGTTTTACAGCTGTTGATGTGAACAGCAAAGGATGTTGCAAGAAGTACAGGAAACATTACAGGTGTTATAAGGAAACCCTCCGATGTAATGAGAGGCACGTGAGTGTTGCCCACAGAAAAAGCAGGAAGAGCTTTGGATCTCAGATGCATTGATTCCAGCCATAGTCTTGAAGGAATTCTTGCGTTCTACGATCAGTAGCTCAGCTAAATTAGCAAGCATGTTGGGTTTGTAAACGACCTGGGTGACAGCATGAAACAGCTTAGCATGCTGCTGTGCTAAGGCACCTTCTGGGAGCTGCAACTTGAAGATGCTGCTTGGCAAAACAGGCATGTCCCAAAATGGAATAAACGTTTAATTTCAGATAATCTGACTTGGGACCACTGAGCCCTAGCCAGTTGTGCAGTCCCTGATGCTGCAGAAGTGATTGTGTTATGTCTGCTAGTGTGTATCTGGGTCTTTTCCTTTTAATTCATACTTGCCTTGTCATCTGTGTTGGCCTGAAATTAGTTAAGAATATCTGAACTATTTAAGATTTTCTGTGGTTCGGTCAAATCCTCTCCAGTTGCCTGCTTTGCTCAGATGATGTGATGATTCCATTTTAAGCCATTTCTTTTATTTAGAGAGGAGCTGAATGTCTCAGATAAGACTTTGCTGAATATTCTGAATTAATTGTGATTGCAATGCATGCCCTCTGCTAGCTGCCACCAGGGCTGGCTGAAATTTAGAGATCCCACTGCAGTATCAACAGCTGGGTTTGGCATCGGTGCAGGTATCTTTAAGGAATCCTATAAATCCATTTCACACCAAAGAACTAATAAAAATCAGTTATTTGCCTCCCAAAACTCCTGGCTGGGGAGAATAGAGACCCATGTCTAAGAAATCCAAGAACCACACTTTCCTTGGTATGCTCCTCCTGGCTTTTATAAATGTGCATTTTCACTGCAAAAAGAAGTGCTTGGAAAAACCTCTGATCCAAGCAATGTTATGCTTTACTTTGCGTACTCTTCTGTACTGTTAAGTACATTTTTTTTATTATTTTTCCTCCTGTTTACCCTTAAAATACAGTTGTTTTATAAAAGCTTGGCAACATGCAGCGTTATAGCACCCTGCATGCTTTTAACTGGAATGACTTCCACTATCCACTTTCACAGGTATTGAACAAGCTTTCTGAGATGCTATGGAAAATTCAAGTGGAGACATTCTAGAAAGCTTATTTGAAAGCCAGGAAACAGTTTTTCACATGTCTTTTATAATAATAAATGCCGAGGCAGTCTAGAGGTTTAGTAGATGTTCTATCCTTGTGCATTTCCTAATGACAGGAGAAAAATCAAATGCCCTTTAGAGCCTTTAATTACTCCAGTTACAGCACTGGAGTGTTATTTTTTTTTTTTTCCTTCTGTCCTCTTTCAGCAGCCTCCAAGCTTGAAAACCTGAGTTTAGTTCTGAATGGAGACAGTTCATCTTTGAGGTGATAACAAGGGAGCAAAAGCAAAGCAGGTTTTTACAGAGAATTTTTGAAAAATATGGGGACAGCTCTAGTGATACAAAATGGTTGGCTGGGGTAGTTCATCTACTGAGACATTTCAGAGGTGGCCAGTAAACACTGAAGAATTCACAGGGCATGTGATATTGAAAACTAATCACTGGCTTGTGCTTGGGATGGAAGTTAACTCTGAGAAACCATTGCTTTGTCTGATTCTAAGTCTCAAATTTGCCATGAACTGATCATAAGGTAGAAGTGTTGACTCTTTGGGATAAAAAGAGCCTAGAAACAAAGATTGTTTTTGGTGCACAAAGTTGTAATTAGCGCTCTTGTAACTAAAACATGCTGAGAAAGGTGAAATATTTTTTTAGAGGTCTGGATGAGAGGGAAATAGAAATAAATATAAAAAAAAAATATCCTGAGAGTAACAATCCACACTGAATTAAAATGTGATATTTTTTAGTCCCTAGCTTAGCACACTGATAGGTTACAGAGGTTCTGACCCAATGATAATAAAATATAAAACTAATACTGTGTGTGAGTTCAAAGGAGAATTATTATGCTAAAGAAGCCAGGAACAGACTAGGATGTCATAGTCTTAGGGGAAACAGTGACAAAGAAAACGTTATAAAACTTGTTGTCTCTTGGATGTTATCTAGAATGCCAACAGAATAATAATCCTGCTTGGGGAGCATAAATTAGATGCTGAAAGGATAAGTTTGAGGAGATGGGTTCCAGTGTTCAGTTTCAATTATAGTTATAAAGGCAAAAATGAGAAGTCAAATCCTGTGATTGCATAAATGGCTAAAGGCAGTGTATTGGCAACCTATTTTACCAGAATAAAAAGTACCCAGGCTTGACAAGGCTGTATCTGGAATACTTGAGTGGTTTTTACCAGACTGTGAAATGAGTGAAGACTAGAAGGGAAATCTGAAGTTTTCATTAAGGGAATTGGTTCTTTTTCACAAGTTGGATTACAATGAAAGAACAAGCTTAACTGAGCACAGGGAAGATTCCTTGGTTGTTAATAAAATTAATTTGAAGTTCAAGTGTAGAGTTAGATGTTGACACTGAGAAAGTGTCCCCCTTGCTAACAAGCATTGACATTTTATTGGAAATTACCTCAAAACTCAGCATTAGATGATCAGACTCACAAACCTGGAGTGCACTGAAGTGACACAACCTGCATGTTAAATCAGCAGATGATTAAAGTCCGTGTTTAAAAACAAACAAAAATAGAATGTCAAAGCAAGGGAGGTGAACAAAGACCTTTAAGATTTAGATCTTAGAAGTCTAGGTCATGTTTTTCTTAGCTGTCTTTAGGGGCTGTTAGGAAAGTTTACAATCAGTAAACTAGAACTCTAAGTTTGCTCCTTTATGACCAGGCAGAACTGGCAGAGGCTGTTTTTGTATTCATATAAGCACAAGCTGGAATACAAGTAGGTGATGGTATGTCCGGGTTTCTTCTTTCCCTCCTTCCAGGAGAGAAAATCCAGACAAAATAGAAATTGCCAAAATGACTGCTTATATATCTCAGTCAAATAGAAATGGGCTCTTGGATATTAATAGAGAAAGCCCATAAAACATACACCAACTGAGGAAAAAAAAATTCTGTTGTCAAATTCTGTAAGTTATCTCTTAAAGTACTTCCAGTGGAGTACCTTTAAAGAGATAAAGTTGCAATTACTTTCACTTTAGACTTCAGCTGAGAAAGATGTTGACACGTCTTTGAGAAATATTGAAAATCAGAAAGAAAGAACTTCATCCAGTTGTGCCTTTAGAGAAGGAAGTGGCAAAGTTCATCCTATTTTTAGAAACGACTTTGTGTGGAATAAAAGAAACCGTTCACAGAGAAACTACCGAGAATTTTTTGTGGAGGAAAAAAGGAGAGATTAATAAAAAAAATCTCCTCTATAAAACATGATGCATGGAATAATTATAAACTGTAAAAACAACTCAGCTGGGTTTTGATGACAGAATTACAAGGCAGTCTCTGGGGTTGCTTTGACTACCGGTGCAGTTTTGTGCAGTGCCTCATTTGGGTCTATGTGTGGTTATGCATAATAAGAGAATTTCGAAGGATTTTTTTTTTCCTTTAATATTTCACTTTATTGTCTTTTTGGTGTACGTTAGTATTGCACTTTTTGACAATCAGGGGCTTATGCTACATGGGTTCAGTAGAACAGTAATGAGTTGTTGTTGTTTCCTGCTTTGGGGTTGTCTTTTCTCCTGACTTAAGGTAGTCATACAACTACCTTTTTGAACGAATGGTTTTACTGAGGATGAATGGATGGAGAAGCTCAAAAAGCCTAGGATTGTAGAGAATTTCTGGAATGTAGGATGATGAAGTTTTTGAGCGATACAGTCAACGCAAATATCCGAATATCTGAAATAAACACATTTTAATACCATATTGCATGTTCCTTGTATTTCAGGCCATAACTTCTGTGCAGAGGGGCACAGATGTGGTGAAAACTCAGAGTGCAAAAACTGGAACACAAAAGCTACTTGTGAATGCAAGAATGGTTATCTCTCTGTCCAAGGAGACTCCGCGTATTGTGAAGGTAAACAAAATATTCAGACCTGCCCCCTGAACAGCCTGTTCAGAAACATCATTTGAAATAAATTGCAGATGAATGAATTTCATTTCAAAGTTCAGTTTCGTGATGGTGAATATCACCAGGACCATTTCTGTGCTCATAAATAGAGATTGAAGATTACAAGTGGTGCTGGACCATCTGGATTATCAGTCTATGGGCATAATTCACGGTTGCAGTTGTGCCTTGGCACACCCTGGTCGTGCTGTCATGACAAGTTTTAAAAGTGCTGTTTTTCAGAGAATAGCACCTACCTTCTAAAATCCTTTTTTTTTTTTTTTTTTTTTTTTTTTTTGAGAGAACAAAGTCTTTATAAAATACATTAATTTAGGAAGTGGGAGTTCTTCAGGCATTTGTGGGGAAGGTAAGTGTGAAGGAGTACTGAGGCTGGAATATAAAAATGATGACCTGCAGTCCTTCCTGAAGTACTTCTGCGGGACAGGTACTTAACTGAAATGGTTTTCCTATGATACATAAGAGACCTATTTCTAAGAAAAGTGTAGCTGAGGTAGCTCTGTTCATGTGTTGTTCCATCACAGGAATGAATGCAATGGGGTATTATTCTCCTTTTGGTTTCTTAGTGTTTTCTAGAGCTTATTATTCACAGCTGTGATGCACTTATTAAAAAATAAGTTGATGATTCAGTATTTGCAATGTTCCTTCCTGCCTTTGCATTGTGGATTGTTTGTTTGTTTGTTTTAATATTTTAATACCCTTGTATGTCAGGCTGCATTATTTAATCTTTTGGCCATCATAGGAAGTTTCCAAACTGCTTTGTGAAAAATATTTCCCTACATCGTTTTTCCAATAGTACTGGTGATGGAAGGGAAATGACATTTTTGACAAGCTGTTAAAACACCCTAAGAATTGGAAGTCAGGATGGAAGAATAAAAAAAGACATGCGTGGACTGTGCTGAAATGATCCTGCATTCGTAAAAAGACTTTTTAGGGTATACAAGTGAACAGGATGGCTTTATATAGCAATTTATGAATGTGTTCGGTAAACTGCAGCTGTAAATCTTATGGTTTTTAGTCAGTTCTCTATGAACAAAACTTTGAATGGTCCTATATATGCACTTCCAGTGACTGGGAAAACAGTTCCCACGTGTGTTTTTAAAGGTAGGCAGCAGATATATTGTGTATATTGTTTTTTTGTACAAAAAAATGTGGGAACATCTGCTTTATGTGTACTACAAGGACTTCTCAGAGATCAGAAGGCTGTTTATCAGCTATGATACATAACACAGTATTAGCCCTTTTTTTTTTTTTCCTGTTTTAAATAACATCAGTGCTTAGTACTTTTATTTACTTCGTAGCAGACAGTCCCTTTTTTAATTCTGTGGGAAAAAAAAAAAAAAAAAACATCTTGACCTAAACAATTTCAGAGATATTGGCAGTACAGGATCGGTAGTGATGGTGAAAGAAGGAACTTTTTAAAGAAATTAGTAGGAATTACAGTGTACCTGGAAGGGCAAATCAAATCCCTGACTTCTGTGCGTGTGGATGAAACGTGAGGCAGAAGAACAAACACAGCTGCTTTGGCTGCCTGAGACCACGGGACAGATGAGTGTTGCTTTCTGCCTTTTATGAAATTATAAATGTGCTCGATGGAGTGCAGTTCTTGGGAGGTAATGCAGAGAAGAGAGGCCCTGGAGCAAGGGGGAGCTCCGGACTGACAAATTGATTAGCCAGGAGGTGACTCCTTTCAGCCCTGTGAAGACCTTCCCTTCACCCCTCAGAACAGCTTTCTGCAGAATTTCTCTCTCTGCCTCTCTAACCTCTTTGATCTAAAGGTTCAGTCTGCTGAGTAGGATCATTTCAGAGTTGGCTGTACTGTGATCTCAAATGCATGGTGAAGCTGGGACTTAAATAAATGAGGCCAAAGGCACATATTTTAAGGTACAGTTGTCAGGATGTTGATATGGTATAGGGGTGGGTTTTTACTTCTGCTGGTTTGGATTTCTGTGTGTTCTGTGTAAGAATCAAATACTCAAAACACCTGAAAAACAAGAAGAAAGGAAGGAAGGAAGGAAGATCTTGTGCTCAGTTGTAGTTTAGATTTGTCTTTGTCATTCCTAAGCCTTCAAACTTAAGACATGAAAGATTACTGTTTCCTTGGAGATGGCAATGTTAAACTATTTCATCCTCGTGATGTGTGCTGGGAAGTGGCACCTTAGTTTGGAGTGTTCCAGATCATTAACTTGGAGCTTTCCAGATTTCTCACCTCTTCCAGCATTTGAGGTACTTGTGCATGTGAATTCTGACTCAGAGTGGCCTGTGGTTTTACTGTTATTTCTACTTGCACTTATTCCCACAATTTTGTCCTGCTGGAGCTTAAAGCACGAATTTTGTTTTGTAAGGTCTCTGAAGTGTTGTGTTTGAGTCTGCTTTGATTTTTGAACAAGTATTTGTCTCTTTTTTTTAACATTCCATATTCACGTTAGCAGTACAATGGGGAAGAGAATTAAAAAGTTCCTGACTTTTATCAGAGAATTGACATCAGCGTATTTGTAAAATAAATAATAAAAACGTGAGAGGCTTTTGCTATTCTTTCTCAGCAACTACATTTCAGGTAGTTAGCAGACAGAAGTTTCTGAAAGCAAGCGAGTAAATGAAGCTTGCAATGAATGGAGGAGATAAATGGAGATTCTCCATGTTCTTCTGTAAAAGCAATGTATTTTACTTAAAAGTTGGATTTTTTTGACACTGGACTCCTTTTTTTTTGCCTATATGAGAGATAATTAGAGCATTCATCTTTTGAAGAGAGATTTATAAATTTTTTTTTTTTAATTAATCATGTTGCCCTGAGGTTTAGCTACGGCTGTGGATACTTAGGCACCAGTGTTGAGCCAGTGTCCCTTTATCTCTGTCACATGTGCCTGGATGAATTCTGGGCGCTGTGCAAGTCCAAGGTCTGCAGGACTCAAACACTCGAGTCGTCTGTGCCCACTTGCAGCTGTGACTTCTTAGGGCATGACATCTGGGCTCCTGTGTTGAGCCCTGAAATTTGCACCTGTGAGTGTTGCTTACACGTGGGGCAGCAGCTCGTGGCAAAACCAGGATGAAAATGGGGAATTAATTTGAGTCTTGCCTTGTGTTGACCCTTCCAGATGAGTTATGTGAGGTGTACAGCAGACCTGCAAATGCTTATAGACAGGACTTCCCCAAAGCTGAAAAGCTCTGCAGTTTGTGACTGCTTTGCAAATACTAACGGGACAGTCTGAACACGGCAAACTGAGAAGCAGGAAAGTGTCAGCAAATAGAGAGTCTGAAGCTCAGAGATGATGAGCTAAGGAAAATCAAACCAGCTGAAAGCCAGGCTTGTTGCTAGCAAGCATGCTGATCCTCACTTCTTAGGTGCTAACAAGAAAAGAGCCATCTCTTCTGAAAAGGATTCAGTGATTTTCTATATTTTGCGGTAAAGAGCAAAAGAATATTCCTGTGCCACGTTTCAGCTCTTCATTTCTTATGACGTTGTTAGCTTGAAACATTAACAGCCCCTTTATGCCTGCAAAGTTGTTATGTTGGTACAAAAGTGATTTTTATCTAGTTGCTGTTGAGCTCTGACCCGTTGTGAGAACTGTTACAACCTGAAGAGGGATGAATATCACAGTTAGGACAAATTCGTGCCTCTTCTCAGCACCAGGAGTGCCTGGAACAAGAAAATCAGTGTTAACCTTCCGTCCTTCACGCACACGTAATTATGCTCCCAAGAAGCCTCTGGTAAAAGGGGTACAGTGGCACACCACAAGATGTCTTGTCATGTTGTGCAGTGTGGGGTTAACCAGTGTCACCAGTGAATGGTGCTGGGATAGCAGGATTTAAGATTTAAAGAAGATTCTTTCTATAACGATGGAAATCTATCATTTCTGTTATAGATTCTTTCTATTACAAGAGAGAATCCACTGACTGAAGTGGACCTACAAGATGAATATTTTCATTTTATGATGATATGGTAGAATGTTCTTTCCCTGTATCCTCTCTAGGATATTTCTGAAAACCCAGTCTATTTCTGTACTTGATAGAATGCTCTAGAAGCACTTGTGACTTTCATTCAGAAGGAACATAACCAAGTCACTCTTTCCCTTCTCTGCTCCAAGGATGTTATCATAATCTGTTGTTCATAGATTATTGCTCATTTGAGGGAAAAAAGTCACATAAGCTGTAAAATACTACCCAAATTCAGAAAATCTGCAAACTGCCCACCTGATGTGCCAGCCCACTGTGCAGTCATCTCCTGTAGGCACCCAGTCTCCCTTCTACATGTGGCACTGGAAGGCAGACCAGATAAAGCTTTTTATCTCACTTACTTGGCAGTGAAATTCAAAGGCCACTGCTTTTTTTATTTTTATTTTTATTTTTTAATTAATTTTTTTTTCTAAATATTTTGATTTAGAGTTCTGAAAGGCAGTTGCCTCGATATTCTTATAAAGCAAGAGATACCATTCCTACTTATCTTTGGTTTGTACAACAATATAATTTCCCAGCACAGGAGTGTTGGCTCACTCTTGCACAAGGCTATCAAGCTCTCAGTGTGACAGATCATTTACTTGGAATCTCAGGATTTTGCTGCTACTTTAAGAATAAAACAATGTTTCATTTCCTTGTGATCTGTAAGTATGTTCCACACACACACACACTGGTCTTTATTGCTTTCAGTATCTTTTCCTTTGAACTTGTTGTCAGATGTAGTCAGGAAATCCTTTACAGAAATATAGATACATAAATATATTGAAAAAAAATGTGTTCTGAACGTACAGTAGTGTAGGTTTGGTCAGAAAATGTTTGTTTTCTGAAAGTCACATAGAAAGAAAATAATTGCGACAAACAGAGGAGGAAAGTTGGAGTTTTTTCCATTGTTGGAGAAATTGGGAAAAATTAACCTTTTCAGATTAGTGATTTAGTTCCAAGTGTAAAGACATCAGTATCAGCATGCTTTAATGGGAAAAAAAAAAAAAAAAAAAAACAACCACAACAGCAACAACCATAAAAGCCCAGAAACACCAAAACAAATAACTGAAAATAGAAGTTTACTTCTGTTGAAAAACATAGAGGAACAAAAAAGTCTTCCATCATGGAGTGTGGCTTCTGTTGTGGTTCTGAAGATGAGAGAGCTCCATAAAGCTCGCCTCTGATATTTCATCCTTTGACTCATCACATCCTGTACATAAATAACTGTTTGGCGGCAGGACTTTTCACGAGCCATTTGAACTGAAAAGGAATAAACCCAGCCCTGCGTTGGGCCCTCAGAGTACAAGTCTGCTGGCAATCCACTGAATTTCTGCAGCTGGTGTTTTTCTTGCTCTATAAAATAAGGTGAATTTTGTTGAGTTTCCCCCACACACCTCCTCTGCAGTGATTTCATTGCAGCTGTTCTAATTTCACCGCCTCGTGGCCTGGGAGGTGACATTAACATTCTGTGGTACCACATAAACCTCCTGCGTGGCAGTGATGGACGACTGTGGGTTTGGATGGTGTCCACTGGCTTGACTTCTGGGTCAGCTTTTAATGATGATCCTTCTGTCTGTGGTACTCTCAAAAAATCCTGCATCACGAGAGGGTCTGTTTGCTGCAGAAGTTATTGACTGTGTGCTGTAAGAGACTCGTGTTCTGTGCTGATGTGTGTACATCATATATACACGAGCTGTACAGACTGGATGCTTTGGGTAATTTTGTGAAGTTAAGGGGATGGGACAAATGTTGGTGGTAAATGCACTGAATTTTTTTTTTCTCTCTCAACTGAAACCATAAAAAGGAGGAGGGCAGGAGAAGAATCTAAAAATGTTATGGCCAAGATCATCATCACTGCCTTGATGGCTGTTCAGCTGAAACATTAAGTCCTCACATGGAGGCTTTCAGAACAAAACCCCACACCACCCCCCTATGCCTAAAACCCCAGACAACCCCTTCACCCCTGCCTTTTATAAACATATGACTTGATGCCGGGTTGCTTTTTTAAAAGTTCACATTCTTTGAAAGACACTTGTTAACCTACTTTTTAAAACTTTAATTACTTGACAGTGTCAAACTTGAACTTCTTCTGTGCATATAATCCTATTTATCAGAGAAAGTGCCTTCTCTTGGGGGTATAATACAAAAAATAAATTTATCTTGCCCACTGTTTTCATAAAGAAAGACTTTTTATTAAAAATGATATTCTTAACAATTGCATGAACTCAAATTCATCTTCTATAGCATCATCATCAGAAGGCAGGCACTTGTCAGTCAAGTGGGTATATAATAAATGACTTCAATAAATGAGGCTTCAGATTCCTTGTGCTGTGAGCTGCTCTTGGAGGAAACTGAGTTAAAAACAAAATAGACCTTTCCTCTGCCAAGTGAATGCATAAGATCAAAGGCAGAGATGATGTTCTTGCCAGTGGACAGAAAGATTTCAGGGAAAATATTAAAATTTCTATACAAAGAAGATTCAAGAGTTTGTTGGAAGATGAATTTTGTGCCTTATATGGTGCTAGAGATATTATTTCTGTTATCAAAATTGCTTTTATATTTACAAGTTAATTAGTTTAAATTCATATTCCAAATACAGAACCCTGGAAAGTGGAATTATCTGCCATCCCCTGGAGTAACCTTAGTTCTTTTGGTGTAATGTCATGCTGAGATTTATATGAAAATAAATTCTAATTTCTAATAAGGTAACCATATGTTTTGGAGTTGCTGTAATGAAGTGCCATAAATAATTATGGCTCCTAAGGAATTCAACCTTGCAACTGTCAGTTCTTACGTTAGCAACTTGCATTTGAACAAATTACAATCATTGCCATTCAAGGAAACAAACAAACAAAAAAAAAGGCATCTTCACCCCTTCAGAATGGCAATGAAGATCCTGCTCTGAGGGTTGTTGAGGTTTTTGTTCATGTGGAGGGGTGGGCGATGCTGCATCCCCACATCAACACATGCTCTTACGTGCGTTCTTCTGAACTGCATGGCATGCAATTTGATAGGTGGGTTAATGAAAAGCCCAGTGCCGTGTTGCTGGCTACTAATTGCAGTAGAACCTGACTTAAAAGCTGACTAATAAGTCAGGAGAAAAGAAAAAGGTGTTGCGTGTTCCTTCTGGGCCAGAGTAATTATCCTTACGCTGTAACGACCCTTTGTCGTGTGCAATGGGAGCTTCAGAAAAAGTTTATTAGAGAGCCCTCCTGTTGAGTCATGAGGTGCAGAAAGGACCCCCTTGCCTTCTAAACTCTTTTTCAGAGAGGAGTCCAGGGGCAGCCCCCGAAAGGGAGAAGTTCATGCAGTAAATGGTGATGTGTCTGTGCTACACCTTGTCAGCAGAAAGAGCTCTTGCTGATCTTCAGTCATTAAGCCCTTGTATCCGATCCTGATATTTCCAAAATTCTTTTTTTCTGATTAGGACATGGTATAGCTCATGCCACAGTTGTGCTGGCATCAGTGAAAAGGAAAAATGTGAGAGAGTTTTTGGTGGAACTGCGGCGGTTTGTATCAGATCAGTGTTTGTTGCATCAAACGTTTGGCAGCAAAGGAAAGAAAAAAATCAGAGTTGTTCTTCCAGTGGTCAGTCAGAAGTCTGCTTGTGCTTGAGCTGAACTGAAAAATACTGAGAAGTGTTTGCATGTAATGAGGAGGTTTGGCTTGGACTTGGAGGGAAGCCACTTACCAGTACTTTTATACAAGTTCCAAAAGATTGTGCGTGCATCTCTTAAGTCTTAGAGGTTGAGGTGCTGAAGTTTTGTCTTTTTAAAAACCTGAAGCATAACTAGAATAGTTAAAAAATGATATGTGTGTGTGTCTGTCTGTTTGTGTGATGGATGTGTTTGTTTATGCATATATGCAAAATGGAGCTTTCCCGTTGCAGCACAACAACCTTTACTTACCCAGGATCCGGCAGAAAAGCAACTTTCTCATGGGCCTGTGGAGCTCAGAAGGGGGTTAGTGCAGAGAACCTCCAGTAAACTTCCAACCTAAATTCTTCCTGTGGTTCTGGCATCTCTTGTCCTGTGCTGTGTACTGTGTCAAGAGCACTGGAGGGACCCTGGATGCTGTTGGCCCTCTGTGGTCGCCTTTCACAGTGCTTGGTTATGCAGAGAGGGAAATTACTTTGCACAGCGTGGAAATGAGAGAGAGAATTACGTCTTTTAAATGCTGGTGCTTGCAAACATCTTTCCAGCTGCTGGGAAGAAAAGTGGTTTGCAGTTTGGATGCTCAGCCTGTCTCTCCGTTGCTCTCAAAGAATGATTTGGGGGCATGGAGTCCCTTTTCCAAATAGAAGATCTCACGGCCAGTTTATAGGTAATATGTTGATTTGGGCTTGATTTTGACTGAGTAAAAACGAGTGTTCTAAATGGTGCTCTCTAGCTGCTTCAAGGTGTGTGCTGGCAATGGTAGAACCAATTTTGAGGCTGTCTAAATGTTATGTGTAAGGGTGGCATGGGCGGGTCAGAGGAGGGAAGCTCGTGCACTTGTCCTACATCAAGAGCTGTTACGGACCGAAATGAACACCCCCCTCAATTTTGTAAACACAGGGAAAAAACCTGATTTGCAAAAGAACCCTTATGAAGGACTTGGAGGACTCAGATCTCAACCTTAGAGAGCATAGAGACCTGATGAGGATGAAGTGAAGAAAGCGCAGAAACTCATTTTGTTCAGGTTTGTGTGAAGATGTCAGGGGTCCCGGGGGAAAAAAATAGCTTTAAACTCCTCAGGAGCTGTTCTCATTGCTGTGGCCTCTCAAAGAATCTTTCTTTTTTTTTTTTTTTTTTTTTAAATGCTTTTAAGCAGTTTCAGCTGCTTCAGTGCAAGTTGTCTGAGGCTCCTCTGGTGCTTCTTGAGCAGGTGCTGAGCTGTAAGTGGGCAGTGACCCTGTGGACCATGGTGGTACTTTGCCTGGCTCTGAAGGCACAGGACATCTTGCAGATACTCTGTGTTGACCAGCTTGATTAATCTTAAAGGATTTGCTCTACCTAACGTTGGCTGTGAAAGAAAACTGAGAAAAGGGCAACAAACCAAACCACCTCTCCATTCTCCCTATAACTGTTAATTTTCTTTTTTTTCTGAAACCACTGCATGAAATTAAGTTTTTTATCCTTCAGTACAAAAAAAAACCCCACCTCCAAACAACAAAGAAAACACTGAAACTAAATGGAAAATATAATTTGGCTTGTCATAAAAATATTTTAAAAAATTATTTTTAATGGAAAATGTG
Organism: Empidonax traillii; assembly: GCF_003031625.1. Taxonomy (NCBI): domain Eukaryota; kingdom Metazoa; phylum Chordata; class Aves; order Passeriformes; family Tyrannidae; genus Empidonax; species Empidonax traillii. Next base: position 124,769 of record NW_020956108.1, read on the forward strand.
TTTTGCCTGTGGTAATAGCATAGCTGGAGGCTGCTCCAGTAAATATTATCTATTGTCTTTTCCCTTATATGAATATATTTTGTTTCCAGTAGATGGAAAAGCGAAATTGCTTCTAAAAGTACAGAAGTCTCTAAAGCCATGACAAATGCCAGTTTATACCAGCATGTTTTTTCCCTACAAGATTTAGTAAGTGACTTACTGATACAGTTCTTGGTATTCAAAGTTAATGTGCATGTGAAAAACAAAGCAGAGAAGTTAAGAAATTATCAGAAAAGACACTATTGCTTAACCCCAGGCTTTGCTGTGTGGTTTGCTCTCTACTTTTCCTTTACAATTTCAAAATGTGTATTTTGCATCCTTTTCCAGCATTTCTCCTTATGGCTTCCGCTCAGATTAATTTGAAATTGGGTCGTATGCTGATGGTACAGGCTATGCCTGTATGGACTGCAATCTATTCTGAATTTATTAAAAGACATTGAGCTTTTGACGTTATCCAGATGTAGCAGGGTTACACTGGTATATAACAATTTTAGTGTACTTAGACAAATTTAGACAACAAATTTAATATATATAGACATATTTCTTTTATATGTTTGTATCAAGTTTTATTTTCAAATAAAAATTCAGTTCCTTGTGGGTTTTTTTTCAATGCAATTCATTTATGGAAACACATTTATAGTTTTATTTAAGCAAAGGGATAACATAGTAATTATTTATTGTGTTGCATGAGGAACCACATTTGAACTGAAACTAAAAATAAGACTGCTTTTTTTTTCAATTGCATTGTTTTATCAAGAAGAGGAAGCTCCACCTGGGCCTTCTTCATATATGTAGGATATGCCCATTTACTGGTGTATGTCTGTGCAGGTTTCTCTTGATAAGGAACAGCACAATAATGCCACTAAAAAAGCTGAAATAAGTGTAGGAAGGTAATCAAAGTGCTTACATAGCAAGAAATAAGTTTTTTTTTCCCCAATTTTATTTACTAAATGTTATTGACAGCAAAGGAAAGACATTCTATAAAATATTCATGTCCATATTTAATTTTTAGAAAGAGAATTCCTCTTACTCTGAAAAATTTTTGACAGACAAATCGATTTCATTTAGGTAGGTAGCTGCCTCTGAAAAAATCTTTCAAATAGTGGGTTTTTTTTTCCTAATACATGTACTTCCATTTAATAATCTCCTTCTTTGTACCTGAATCTTTTTCAAGGTTGGAGAAAAGAGTTATAAAAAAAGTTGGAGGGAAACTTTGATTCAAGTAATGGAAATTAGTGCAAAGATATGTACAGCATCTACAAGGGTAACTCTTATAGTGGTGTTAGTTTCCTATTGATTTGCTGACTCTCACAGTATTTTTAATGTTCATTTCTTTTCCAAAAAAATACCTTCCCATTTTTCCAGTTCTTCACATCTAAAGAGTAAATTTCAAAATACCCCTTGGGTGTTCTAGAGATTTTTCCACTGTCTGTACTTAAAATTTTCTTTTTTTTTTTTTTTTTTTCTTTTCATTTCTAAATTAGACATCTCACTTTTGCTCCCTGCTGTGGATAGTTTCTGATTAATTGCATTTTATGAACCCATTTTTTTTTTAATTGGCTGTGTTGAAGATGTTTGCTGTGTTTATGTCTCGTCCTGAACTCACTCACTCAAGCTGTATATGCCTCATATACCTGAGGTGATAACATGTCCCTGTAGGGATCACTCATATAACATGTCCCTGTAGGGATCACTGTGTTTAACAGCAGAAAATTATTTTCTGTCCACTTACAGGCTTAAGAGAGTGCTTGAAAATTATTAGGATTAAATTGGCAACGCACCCCCCCCTTTCTGTCTCTTGTCTTTCCTTAGGATTGTTTACCTCTCAGCTTCATTTTATTATTTTGTTTCCCCTAATCCTATGACTCATATTTTCCCTTCTAGCTTTCACCAGAGAATGTGTCTGCACTTATTGGCAGCTATTAGTGCAGAGATAATTAGACGAACACACGGCAGCATCTTCAGGCATGAACGTGAGTGAGTGGTAGCTCCGAGACGTGCTGTGTTTGGCAAAAAAAAAAAAGAAAAAAAAAATAGGGAGAACATCTAATTTGCAAAGAGTTTGCACTGGAAAATTCCTGGTTGCCTGGGGGCTGTCTGTAGGCATGGGCAAAGCCAGGCAGTTTCCTGGGACACCGCAGGCGGGTTGGCCACGTGCTTGCTCTGCTTTCCGTGTGCCGGAGCCCAAGACACAACACTCAGAGGTGCTCCTGCTGCCCGGGGGAGAGACTGTAAACTGAGACTTATCATCCTGGTGGATGTTCAAGAAATAGCTGTTGCCATTCCCACTTTCTCTGTTCCCTCAGCAGCAGATCACTCAGGTTTTTATTTCCTAACTTTTGAGTCCCCCCCCTCTCCCCAAGGCAGCAAAACAGAGTTTTGTGCAGGGTGGATTCAGTGCCATCTGTTGTTAGTTGGCTTTCGTGGAGATGCCATGGCAGCCGGAGTTTGTTGCTGATGCATTCCCATTTCCAGGAGTAGGAATGATGCTGGTTATTTTCTCTCCACAAAGCTGTTCCTTACCACTAGGATGTGGGCATTGTTTTCCGCTGTGAGTTTCTTAGGCAAGAGGGATTTTGCGGTGCTTACACGGACTTGTGTTGTCGCTTAACTGACAAAATGGAAAATCAGGCAAGCGTGTGGGGAGGTAAAGACCATTGCTGGATATTACAATCTGTGTGACCAACAATTAGGCTGATTCAGACTCAAGACACTACTAGTCCTGGAGATGGCAGGTTCATGCACCTCAGTTATTTTTCAGTTGAGCACTCTGTTTCCCCGGAATTTTATGTCTGTTTAAGAACCACTCTGTTGGTCCTGAAACATTTCCTCCATTTGCTTGGGCACAAGTGACATTAACCTTTGAAGGTCAGGCCTCCTGCTCTGTTCTGGAGCTTGTTTTAACCCATTACCCCTTCGGTGACTCTATTTGCTTTTCGGCTTTCAGTCTAGTTAGCCGAATCAGTGCTGTTGTGAAAAGGTCAGTGGCAATCTGAAGCGCATTCAGTTTGTGCAAGGCACAATTTCCAGTCGTTCTTTTCTATGAGAATCAATTCAGAGCCTGGCACTGCCACTGTGTGTGGTTTTCATCCAGTAGCTTTTTCTGTACAAAGCAATAACATCAAATTTGTCTAAAAGATGACCTGCCTTTGAAGCTGGTGCTCAACAGCACTGAAGCTGCAGTGCCCCAACATCCTTTTTTCAGTGATTAACACCTTGCTAATTCTACATAAAAGGCTACCAAAAAAAAAAAAAAAAAAAAAAAAGGAGTGTTCTAAAGGTGTACAGCTCTTTCCCATACACTGTTTTGGTTGTCAGGGGTACTTGGGTTTGTGTTTTGGGTACACCAGGAAATTGTCAACTCAGTCTGAGAGCTAAAAAATTGTGTCAGTTTTTTTTCTTGGTTAGTATTGGCATTATTGGATATTCAATAATGTGCAACAGATGATGAATGTGGAGGCAAACCGAGCCATCCTCTCTCATTAGACGTTTGGAAACAAATGAATTTTGGTTTCAGATGACTAGAGTTCTTTCTTTCTTCTATAACACAATATAAATACCTGCAGGTGGGTTACATCTATTTTGCAATTCACATAAATCTTGAAATGAATTAATGAGGAACATGGAGAAGAGGACAGATCTTGGACAGGGAATCTAATCAATGTGAATTCCCCTGAGCTATATCTGTTTTGTGCTAGGTTCCCATTGATTTTGTAAACATTTTAGTGTTAGCCATAATCCCCTTTGAATATAAATCATTCCCCAGTATTTTCTCCTGTATTTTAATTAATTCTGAACGGACTGACTTGAGAACTCTTCCTTCAGTCTTATTATTAAACCAGAGAAATTCTCCCTTGTTTTCCTCACAGCCTTAATCTGACCCCTGTGAAATCAGTAGGCATTTAGAATTCTTGAGGATTGGTGAAGCTGAGAAAAAACCTGAGACAGCCAAAAAGTGTCTAAGTTAGAAACTGCAAGAAAATCAGAAATCTTGAGGGAAACGCAACCAGTTTTGTAGTACATTATTTTATTTATTTTAATCTGTATGAGTTCCTGTTAGATTTGGTAACGCCCTTCCCTTCAGAAGAGAAAGGAGGCTGAGATGGTCCTTCTGAGGCTGGAGAGTTGGGACAGGGGCATTATACCCTCATTTTGATTTAAGGATACAGGGGTCATGAGCTGTCTGTCCCCTTTTAAAAACTGAATAAGTTGAAAAGAAAAATTGAATCTATAACCTGGTTGATTGGTACAATTTCTGTGACTTCAGTCTTGGAAAAGAATATTACTTAAATTGAAGAGATGATAGTGAAATGATTTTGTTGTGACGTAAAAAGTATCCTACGAGTGGCATAAAAGCTGGCACTCTTATTCCTTGCAAAAATACGTGTGTAGCAGGAGGAGGTATTTTGGATTGTAGATTGAAAGACTGTGGGAAGATTGAAAGACTCAGGGGATAACTGAGTTAGGGCTCTTTTAGGTGCAGCAGCATCAGACACTAATCCTTGATATTCCTGGTTGAGGCGGGGGAGGAATTTTTTTTGACATTGTCAGTTGTGTGTCTAATCACAGGTTGGTTTTATGTCGTGGAGCAGATGAGTTTTTTACTTGATTATGTGATGCAAAAAGAAAGAAAAAAAAAAAGCTTTGCTTCTTGAAAAGAATTGAGAGTGTACTTTTGCTACAGTTGTTTAACCAACAGCAGGACTGAACTACTGTGTAATGTTCTGCTGAATCGCAGGAGAAATATCATAGTTTGGTAGGCATATAGACAGGAAATAGCCTGTTCATTTTATATAGATATATATAACTAATATATATATATATTAACTTCAATTAATGTGGTTGTGGTGCACACCTAAAGTTCCAGTGTTTTGGTTTTCCTAGTTTTATAGTTAGCCTTCTTTTAGAGATGTCATTGCAGTTTTAGGGTGCCTCTGTAGTCTTGGGAGATTTTCTTCCTCATGATTAGATGTATCAGTAAGGGTGGGTATATATGCCTATAACTGGTTTTATTTCTACAGTGTCTAGGACATATATTTTTGGACACAGGCTGTCACTGTAATAGGTGTTATTCAGAGGTATGATTAATTTTTTTTTTTTTTTTACTGGATACTCTCTGTTTTAAAATTAATTTTTGCAAACCTAAATTAATTCTGTTGACATACATGGGTTGTGGTGATGCAAGTAAAGCAGAGGCATCTCTCTTTGCGCAGTTGGATGCAGTAGTAACTTCTTAAATCGTTGAGAGTTGTCAGGCTCTGCAACAGACCTTGCCTCCAAGTGAGGGAGCCCACAATGTCCAGCTGAAGATCACATCTCTGGAAGGGTTTTCCTCTGAAGGCAGCAGTGGCTTATTGCCATCCCAGGGAGAGCTGCAGACCTGTGGGAAAGGATTGTTCCAAGGAGGTTTTGAAGGGAATGAGGCTCTTGGGGTGAAGATTGCAGAGCTAGTCTTGAGTGCAGTGTGAGAGAGTAAGTGCCTGCACTTGTTTGTTGTGTCTGTTGGGTTTTTTTTAAAGTAATGAACTGTCAAAATTGACTGCCAAAGGTGGTCTGATTCTAGTTGGGAGTCAACCTCTTGGCAGCAGATGAGTGATTATTGGTAACATGGGAAGAGTACCTACTAGCCCTTGAAACAGAAGACAAAAGATAGACAATGGCAAATAAGTTGGGGAAAGTCTAGAGTTGATGTGATTAAATCTTTTTTTTGAGTCTCCATAACGTCAACTTGGATTCACACACTGAGTTGTGTGGCTTTACATGACAGAACTGAAAGAGGGGCTGAGAGCAGGGCTGCTGAATGCCCTTCCCCTGGGGTGGTTCTCCCCACTTGGACACTGAGGAAGAATCCAGAGCTCGGAAGCTTTTCCCTTCACGCTTGTGCTGATCCCTGAGACAAGATGCAGCATGGATGAGCTTTGAGAAGACACCTCTGCTTGTTTTCTCAGCATTTTTGGGCCCTGGTATTCAGTCAACAGGCTGGGCTCTGGTTGGCTCTGTTGCTCCTGAGATGGGTGTGATAACTGTGTGCTGATGTGGTGGCACATGATGGATCAAGTATGACTTATTAGAAGTTTTAAAACCTTTTTCCTGTGGGTATTTAGCACTGGAGTGCAAGAGAACCACAGAGCAGAGTCCTCAATACAGAGTGAGGCAGGGATGTGCTTGGGTTGCAGCTGTGAAAGATTGAGCTGAGCAGTACCTGAAGAGTTTAGACCAATTTTGTCTCAACTGCAGTGTTCTGTTCTCATGTTCCTGTGCACTTAGAACCCAACTCTTTAATTTACTTTTGTTTGACTTTGGTTTTTTTTTTTCCCCATTTTATTTAGTTTGTTTGGATTTGTTTGGTTTTTTAAAATCTGGCTTACTTTGAAAAAAAATTTTTTTTACTTTTAAAAATTTTTTGCTTACTTTTTAAAAATTTGTTTCACTTTTGAAAAATGTTATTTTATTTTTCTTTAATTTTACTTTACTTTATTTGTTTTAATTTATGTTTACTTTATTGTTTTAATTTATTATTTTCTCTATTTTGCTTCATTATTGAGCTATTTAACTATTTTATTTTATTCTTTCATTTTATTCTTTTATTCTTTTATTCTTTTTTATTCTTTTATTCTTTTATTTTATTCTTTTATTTTCTTTTATTCTATTATTTTATTATTTTATTTTATTTTATTCTTTTATATTACCTTTACTTTTTTAATTTTTGCCTTTCAAATTTATTTTTAATTTTGCTTTTTATTTCTTCTTATTTTTTTCATGTTACTTTATTTTACTGTTTTGCACAAGGGAAAACACCTGGAGAAATGGAGCTGAGAGAAGAGCAGAACTCACTCCTGCTGCAAACCTGATTTGGGAAAGAGACCCCAGAGAGCCAGGGCACGAATGGTTTTTCTTACAGAATAAGCTGAGGCACTGCTTTTTTTTTTTTTTTTTTTATGTTCTCCATCGTTAAATTGCAATTTTGTCATCTTACCCATTCTAATGAATTTGAATAGCTTCAAATTTGGGTACCAAGATTCTTTCTGAAGTGGGCAAGATGGGGGGTTTAAAGTCCTTCAAATAGCTGACCTACCTTTTGTTTTTCCAAGCTTTCCAAATCCACATATAAGCAGGCAAGAGCTTGTGACCTGAAGGTGAATATTTCACAATGTGTTGGTTGCCTGGGTCAGCAGCTGGACTTGATGATCTTAAAGGTCTTTTCCTGCCTAAATGATTCCGTGATTAATATTTAACCACTGAGGTTGGCTTGAGTGACATGTGAATGGTGAGATGTAAGGGTGGGGATAAATGCAAGAGTATGATCAATCATCGTGTTCTTCCCAGTTTATGTTGTACCTTTCCATTTAATAACTACAAGTATCTCTCACCAGGTTTCGTGCCTTTCTCTCCATCACCTTTCTACCCCCATAAAAGGATGAGTGATGTTTATTCATTGCCTCCAAAGTCACTTTGCTGTGACGAGGAGCAATTTTGAAGGGTGTTAATAATGTGAAGGTACCAGAAAAAAAAAAAATTGTTCTAAGCTTTGATTATGTGAGTTGCTTGTTTATGAAAGGAAGCACCGTCCATGGCTGCGTGCACCCTCATACATATTCATACACCAGTGTATTTTAGATGTTAGCTACATCTGCACCTTTAGGCTGTTGTTTTGTCTGTTGTAATCATGTTGCAATAATTAAAACATCAGAGGAAGAAACAAACGAAACCTCGTTTTGGTGTAATAGAGCTGATGATGCCTGACAGATAGGAGTAATTAATTTGTTTGCATTTAAAGCATACAATAGGAAGGCTATCAAAACTGCACTAACCAAGCTGCATGTCGAGGAGGCACTGGGTGCACTTGAACTGTGTGGAATGTGCCGATACAGGGGCACATTTGGATATTTTTCTTTGTTCCTTTCCAGTGTTCTGTCGCACTAAGAGGCTGCATTATTTGAGCAAAGCCTGGCTGCTCATGCTCTGCTTGCTGAATTCTCATTTGCTGCAAATGGTGGCCTTCCTTTCAAAAGATGCCAGTCATGGTTTTTTGCTAAATGTCTCATCAAAGCTGATGCAAACTCCAGGCCCTCACTGTGGGTTTGACTCTTGTTACTGTTTGGATAGTTTAGCTCTGCAGACTCTCCCTCACTTTTGCTTTCTCAATAGGCTTCTTGATTTTTGCTGAGATTTGAGAACTTTGCTGTATCCTGTGATAGGCAAATGTGTTCTCAGAAGCTTAGGCCAGCAGTTTTAGTTACTGGCTCTAGAACTATAAAGTGAATAGTTAAATATTCTGATTTCAACTGTGCTTGCCTTGCTGTCTCTAGGAGGCTGTGGTGTGGTGGGGTGGGAGAGATGAAGAGCTATTTACAAGTGGTTTAAACTGAATACAGATACTTTCCCAAGCTTTTTATCATTTTTTTCCTCCCATTATCTGTGCATTGACATCATTTTTCTAATGTCTTATTTTTCCAAGTAACTGAAAAGGCTTCCTGGTCTCCCCACAGGCTCCCTAAATTCCACTTCCAGTGGAACCAGAACTTAATGTGGTCCCACAAAAGCAGCAGCTGATTTCTGGGGTGCACCATTGTTGTGTTGCCGCAGCTCCCTACGTGCTGGATCCCAAGAATGCATCTCCCAGGGGTACCAGGAGTCAAATTCACAAAGCAGTAATGATCCAGAGACTTGCCCATTGCCATAGGGACAGGAGCAACGCTCTCAACCAACAGATAAAAAGCTGTCTCTGCTGTTGGCAAAGCAAATGAAATAAATTATATGATCCCACAAAAGAAAACTCTACTTAAGGAGTATAATGGCCACTGCAGACATCTTGTTTTCCTGACAACAAATTAGGCAAACACCCCAAGAGCTTTCTGGCTTGATTAAAAAACCCCAGCGTGGCTCTTTTGAGTCAGTAAGGCAGACTTGAATCAAGTTACCTGAGGTTTATTGTGACACTTGAATTGACAGTAACCTGCACATCTCAGGGGTCACTGAATGTTGGTTTGAACTTAAAAGTCACATGAGAGACTGCTTTTAAGGTCAGCAAATGAGCTTTTTAGCGGGAATGCAATATATAAGAAGAAACTATTATTAAAATCATAACAAGACTTCTCTAATGACGGTTTCCTGATGGAACAGTTGGAACTAAGTAATTCTCAGTTGTGTTTTATGTTCCTTTCTCTCATCATCATGTGTGTAATTCTAGTGTTTTGAAACATGTGGATCTGGATTTAAAAAAAAAAAAAAGTACTCCTACCAAAGTGTTTTTAGGATCCTCAGCTAAGCAGTCTCTGGTTTTGTTTCTTGAGGGGATGAAAGAGCTCACAGCCCTTTTAGGACCAAATTTTTCATATCCTGTGCTGTACAGCGCAGTTAAGTAAGAATATGCTATATGAGGATGAGAAAATAGTTGAGTTTTTTCTTGTGTACAGAAGCACACCAGTTACAGTGAGGTACGACAACAATCACAGTGGAAAGTGTTCTTCTGTCAGAGACCAGCTGTCAGTTCTTTTCCATTGCCTTGGCAAGTGCCTTGACCATTGGCCTTCCAGGGGAGATTTCACCATCTCCCGATGAATCTTTTTATGAGCAAACACCAGACACTTCATATTTCACCTGCAGACGGGTTTGCTCTGTTGGGATGGCTCTGTTGGGCCAGGGAAAGTGGCAGCGTGAATGCTTTAAAGTGGAGGAGTGATCTGGGTGCTCACTGTGTCAGAACACATTTAATGGTTGGGCTGTCGCACAGAGGGAAGGAGCTGTTTCTTTCTCTGCCGTTTTTTGGAACAAAGGAGGAAAAAAAAAAAACCACACACAAAGATTAAAAAAAAAAAGGTTGTCGCTTTTTGAGAGAGAGCAAGAGAGAGGATCAATCCCTAAAGATTCTTCAGCTCTTAATCTTCAGTTTAAATCCTTAGATTCTCATGACTTTAGTGGGTGTTTTAAGGGCTTAAGCAGGAATTAGGAGCCTACATGCTTTGGCCCTTTGTGCCTGTGTTCTCAGGAAAATGTGAGGTGGAGGTAAGTGTGTCCCTGCCAGATGGAGGGAGACCTCTAAGCCTGGAGAGAGGTGGGATTTGAGCTAAACTGTTGCTGCTGCATTTTTTTTTTGTCAGCTACCATGGGCAGGTCTCTGCTCAGCAGGCTCAGTGATGTGAACCCCATGCTGTTGGGTTACCTTGCTTTTTTACATGGACCCTTGGCATATACTTTGGGTTTTGGTCTAGGAACCAGCCACCTGTACATTTTAGGGAGCTAGAAATAGTTACATGGGACTTGTGACCTCTAAAATAGCTGTTTGGACACAAGCTTTTATATCTACTTCTATGTTATTTGACTAAATTTGTATCTACATTTATATCTATGGGTGTCCTGGCATTTTTTGTCTGAAAAGGCAACGTTTTAATTACCTGCATGGATAGTATGGTGGTGGGTAGATGAGTATTCTGGTTGGTGGTATTAGACCCAGCAAACAGCAGAAAGTAGAAACATCACATTGAAATAGAAGGCACTGGAATGTGGTGTTGTGTTAGAAAGAATTTTTTTTTTTTTTATTTCATTGGTCTTCTATAACTTTCAGCTGGTTTATGGCTCATGGTTCATTTACTGTCTTCATTAAAGACTGACTAAATTGATATCCTAACCTGAAAAAGTATTCCAAAAGCAAAATTGAAAATTGTTTGGCTCAGAGAGTTTATAAGCTTGGTTGTTTGAGTTCTTTTATTCCCTTTGAGAATAGAATGCTCTTTTCTTGTTGGCAAGTTTCAAGAGCTGGATTCAGAAGTGCTATTCGTTACCACCTTCAGAGATCCAAGGTCTTTCAGAAGTCCTTCCAGTTTTTTTTTTGTGTGGATCATGTGAAACAGAGTATTGGGGACAATTTTGCAGCAGAAAGTTGTTGTCTGTACCATGTTTTACCCATTGCAACAATGTCTGTGCAGAACCATCACCACTAACTAAGATTCTGTACCTGTTCTCACAAAGGAGCAAATATTCTCCTACTTGTGTGGCCTCACCTTTGTAATGAGATCTGAGCTCTGTGAAAATGCCAGTAGATGTTGCACCTGCACATCAAAGGTCCCTTGAAGTCAGGTCCCCAGGAACTGAATAGGGTTCCTCAAAAGGCCTTTTGTGGCTCTTCTTCGAGGGGAATTTTCAAGAGAGAATTTTGCATGGAAGGGAAAAAAAACACAAAGACTGTTTGTGAGTATTTAATGTTATATAAATGCACTGTTTTTTCAGGTCAATGCTGCTGCTTCCACTCTTGCTTTTCCTTTAGTATGTTCTGGTTAAACTTTCATGAGTTGTACAAGATTTCAGGAGCTGGTTGTGAGTATGATTTTTCCCTGTTTAGGGTTAGAATGCTCAGATGCACTGGCACAGCCACGTAGCTGTGACAATGTGCAATAACCTTCATCAGTCTCACTTGTCATTTCCTTCCTGTATTTTTGTATCTTTACATACTACTTTACTGTAAAAGCCAGTGCTGAAAGACAGAAAACTGATCTGGGAGATCATATAATACATTTTGCTTGCTCAGCAATTGAATATCTCAATGAAATGACTCCTGACAGATATGTGTCTAACACTGTCTTAAAAACCCCCTAGAGCTGGAAACTCTACAGCTTCCACTTGGAAAGCTATTCCAGTGCTTTGGTGCTTTTATCATGAGAAGACCTTTTCTAATACCTAATAGAAAAACAGAAAAAAAAAAAAAAAGGAGGTTTCTAGAGTGTCTTCAAAGGCATGAAAGGCTGCTGTAAAGAAGCATGAAATAGTGCTTTTTAACCCTTGTGTTTGATAGGTTTTTTTTGTTTTTGTTTTGTTAGCTGTTGGCTGGGAAAAGAACCAATTTATCAATGTCACTTGTTGCTCCCACCCGGTATCAGTGTAGTTTATTTTTTCTGTGTAGGTGTATAACCTTTCCCTTTTCAAATTCAGGTTTGTTTTTTTTTTTTTTTTTTTTTAAAGAATTGTTTCTTCAATTCGTCAAGACACTTTCAAATTCTTATGTTCACCAACGTTTTTGTGATTCCTGCCAGGTTAGCATTGTTAGCAGCTTTTATCTCTGTACTTTTTTATTTCATCATCCAGGGGAAAGCACGGAATAATATCAGTCGGGACAAAGCCTGTGGAAACAGTGCTTAATGATATTAAGTTTGATTAGTAAAGCAAATATATGCTTCACATACAGTTCAGAAATTCTTTCAGAACACAATGCATGTCACAAAATCTCCTTAGAGTCTTAGTTGATTTGTTAGTGTCTTGAAATAACTCTGGGGTCTTCAGGGACTAAGGAAAGAGGAAAAGGGCTTAAAATGTCCTTTATCCCTTAATGAATAAAATAAATACTGCTCTAGGGCTCCCCAATGCTGTTCATTCTCACCCCAAAATATTTTTTGTGTATATTTTTGTGTGTATTTTGTATATATTTATATATCTATTTTGTACTGACTGTGTCCATCGCTATGTAAATGCTCCTGCTGGTGGTGTTACGAAGGTGTAACCAAACCACTGCTCCAGAGCTTGACTCCTGGGTCCCAGTTTAGGCAGCTCAGGAACCTCAGTTTAGCTTTAGTCTTGTGAGTAGTCCTGTTGAGTTAGCTGGAAGTACTCAGGTGCTTCAAAGTTCAAAACACAGTGAAGTGCTTTGCCAGGCTGTACCTTTGCACTTGGCTGGCAGTTAAACACTTGGAGGGTGTTTCTATTGATTGAAGATATTACCATCAAACTTTGGAGCTTGGTGGTATTGTGACTTCCTGAACTTGTGGCATTAGAAAACTCTTTTTTACATGAAACTCTAAATAGCTGCTGTAGCACTTATTATGAAACCTCCTTTAGCAGTGGCACAGAGAAAACTGGGGCCATTTTCATTCTGTGTATGGTTGAACTGTGTTGTGTTTGTCACCAGCATTGCAACGTTTTAGATTGATTTAGATTTAGATTTTGGAGCTGCCCTTCACTGCATTGCTGAAATAATAATAAAAAAACCCTCTTACATCTTCTATGCAAGCAAGTGCTTCTTATTGTAGATGCCAAGACACTTATAATAATGTGTGAGACAGCACAGTTGCAAGTTAAACAGAAGTTGGACTGCATGTGAGAAAAATAATTGTTCTGAACACCTAAAAACCACTTGATATAAATATGTTTTTCCAGTGTTCACCATCTTCTGTGGCTTAACCTTTTTCCATCTATAAATTAAGGGAAAATGTTGGTGACTGCTTGATTCAAGAGCTGCAGAGTAAAATAGGATTGAAAGAAAACATTCTATTTAATTGTGGGCTTTTGACCAAAATAAGAGAGGAAGTCAACACATTAGTTGCATATATTAATCATCTTTCATGTATGGTACCTCTTAATAGCAAGTGTTTAATAGAATGTCAAACTGTGGCTTTAAGTGAATTTGAAGACCCAGGGAAGAAAAAAAGATTAAGAAACATTTTACCCGTTATAAGTGAATGTTATTCCTGAATGCATGGGAGACAAATTATTGTTTCACCTTTTCAAAACAAACAAGCAGAAATTTAATCTAAAATGAAGTGGAAGGCGGGGATTGCTAATAATGTTTAATCCCTTGGGCCCCAGTTTGTCTTTGTTATTAAGGGCATAAGTCTGCACAGTGTTCCAAGGCAAGGTTTTAAAACAAGGTAGAAGAGGGGAGAAAGAAAGCAAAAAAAAAAAAAGCTTAATAAAGTGTTAGCATGACAATAAGTGAGTCTGCTGGAAAGACAAAAGTTGAATGTCAGTCAGTGACATTCATAAATTGCAAGTTAAAAGCACTGGAAGCTTTTCTGATATCAGAAAAAGAAGGTAATTGGTGTCTGCCATTGTCAGCAGTATTACTTATCTTCAGTATTTTCCCTTTTGTTGGTTGAGATGATCTCTGTAATTTCTTTCTCCTGTAGCCTTGAGAATGGAGAACAGAAGGAAAGCCAGAAAAGCAAGGGAAGGGAAGCATTCTTAGAGTGATGTGTTTCAACCCTCTCCCCTCCTCCCCTGCCAGTTGTGGTATATAATAATACAATAATGTAAGTCGTCCAAAAATGGTAGTTGGGATAGAATGCACTCAAAAATAATGCATTATATAAAGTTATTTTTTCAGAATAACATGAGTTTTGAATTGCTTTTTCTCAAAAGTTGACTTAATCACTATGTGCAGTCTGCTGTGGAAAAGAGCTGAGCTAAGGCATGTGCACTATTGGTCAATTTGACATCAAAAGCTCTAATTCCAGTATTTTTTTTTTCCCAGCATAAAAACGTTCTTACATGCTCAGAGATCTATAGCTGATATTTTCCTTTTTCTTTTCCTTCCACCGTCCCCTGATAATTAGATTGGATTAGGCCATTTCTGGATGTAAAAATTCTAAATTGCAGAAAGAAGTCTTGGTACTAGCACATATTTTTCAATTTAAAGTGCATTTCCCCCCCTCCTGGCTGTGTTTTTTTTTTTTCATTAGGGAGTGTAAGGCTCAGTGTCTCAGCCAGAAGAGGGCTTTGGCCATGGCACTGTGGCCCATTTTTACACACTTTTGACACATTCCAGATTATTGACCTGTTCCCAAAAAGCTTTGAATTGTCCCACAGTTGTGCCACTCTAAATGTGAAGTTGGATATAGAAGTGGAGAGTGACTGCTATAATTTCAAAATATAATATGTAATCACAGCTGGGTTTAATACAGATGTTTTTGGGTAAAGAAGTAAGAGGAGGGCTGATCCTGGAGTTCAGTGGCTCTGCAGTCACTGCAACCACTTATCTGGTTTAAGAATTACTTTTCTGTTGCACCCCTTGCAAAATTATTTTGTTTCTCCGGGGAAGGCATGTTGTTTCTCAGGAGAACGCTGTACCCCAGGTGCTGCTGTGGTTGCCATGGCACTTTGCTAGCAAGCAACCTCTTAAATATGTTGCTGCTGGCAAAGAAATGGTGTCTTTTTGACTGCTTTGCCAGATGCTCATTTTATAGAATGTTCTCCACAGAATGGTTTGATTTTTTGGGATAAAATGTCCTCTTTTTTGGGGGATGAAGTGTCCTTAGTTTTGGAGTGAGCTAGCGTCACTTTTTTATTCTTCTTGGATTTTTTTTTTAAATAATAATAATAATAATAATAAAAACTCCTCCCATCTTCTTTACCCTAGTCTACCTCTTTTTATAAGCTGTGTTGGTAGATGATATGCAAGTGTGATTGAGCCAAGCTGGCTTTCGTTCCATAATCTCACTGAGAAATGAATTTTCAACAATGTGCTTTGCTTGTTGAGAATACCTGCTTCAGTTTTGTTTGCAATCTGTCCTTCTTTTTTTTCCCTGTCAGATTCTGGGATGTAAAGCAGAACAGCCTTGTGTGTTTATGTGTAGGTAGGAGGACGAGTGAGCTACTTGCTGTTTAATAACTGACTCTGTTGGGGTGTGGGTTTTTTTTTTTTTTCCTTTTTATCTTCTGAACAGCCCAAAGAGAGTTGTGGGAGTTTTGTTTGGTGGGTTTTTTTTTTCAGTGTGTTTGGTTTTGTTTGTTTGTTTGTTTGTTTGGCTTGTTGTTCTATTTGGCTTCGTTTTAAAAGTTTGTTGTGTTTTTTTTTCTTCAGACAAGAGTTATGGCTGTAACAGTGTCTTCTTAAGGAAAGAAAAAGATGTGAGGGTGTCTTTTGAAAAGGAAGACATTGGTATGCTTCACACCGAAGCATCCGAGGTAGTAGAATACAAATGAAAGGACTTAAGGCTAAACTGTACCTTTTTGGCACTTGTCTGAACAAGAAGTGCTGCTTAAACTGAACAACTAAGGATTATCACAGGAGGTGTCGTGGCCCAGGGACCTCTCCCTCCCCCTGAGACCCTCGTTCCTCTGTTGCAGGGCTTTGCAAGCAGCAGGGAAAGCGGTGACACACTCACAGTGAATCGTGAGGGCTGTGCTGGCTACGTGGAAAGCTGGAAGAGCTTTTGTCTCTGGGCACTCTCCACATTTCTAGTCCACCTGCTCTGAGTGGGAAGGTGTTGGCATCTATTGCAGGAGTGGATTTATTATGACATGTAGCATAAGCAGGAGTCACAGTCAAGCCCTTAAGCGAGGTTTGCTTTAGCTGACTCGCAATTTTATTTTATTTTTTTATTTTTATTTTTTTTATATAAAGGCTGTAGCGAAACTTATTCAGAAGGTTATTCTAATCCTGTTCCGCAGTGTGAAAATAAAAGTGTGATTTCAAACAAACTTCTTGCCAGACATTGAATGCCTAGTGAGGTTGTGCCGGTCCCCAGTGCAGGGAAGGGGGTCATCAAATCAAATATTGTGGCTGAGTTTTTGAAGTGCTTGGATAATTTTATGACCGATAGTAGCGTTTGTAGTTATGAGAGGTAAGATAAAGACCATCAGCTCTCATGCTTCGAGGCATAAGGTAATCACTGCAGTGTTACAGGAGGGATATTTCCCTGCTGAGCAGCATTACACAGTTGGTTATGTACATTATGAGGTGTGTTCTTTCCTTTGATATAAGCCATTAGCCAAAAAGGTGACACTTGATGGCTGAACAGGTTGCTAAGACAAACCTTATATCAGCTGTCAAGGGGGTACAGGTCTCTGTGTGAAAGAGCTGCATCCCATTAATCCAAGCTGTTGCTTGCAGGAATGTACATCACTAAGAAAAAAAATCATATAAAGGCGAGGGGTTCCCGTTTTGGGCTCAGTAACTCTTCAGCTGCTCTGAGAGGCTTATTGGTACTATATATGTGAATTATGGTTTGCTCTTTGCTTCGTTGGTGCCCTCTCCTGCCTGGCTCCTGCTTGGAACCAACTTCAGGCTACAGTCTGCAGGTGTGCATTTTATGGTTTCACAGCAGTTGGCGAGAGCAAAAGCTGGGTTCTGACTCCCTGCACTCAGTGACAGGGTTGTCAGGCACTGCTGGGTCCTGCCCAAGGGGTTCTCTGCCCTGATGGGTTAGACCTGGCTTCCAGATGGCCCCTTAATACGTCTGTGTGCTGCTCTTATTTTTAGAGCTAGCCATGAGAAGAAGCTAAGCATAGTAAGCTTATGCATAATAGTAAAATATATATATATATTCCCAGTCTTTGTTTAATTAGGCTGGAAAGGCCAAGGTTTCCCTGTTTCTCGTCATGAAGGTTACTTTCCCATTCTTGTAATCTCCCTGGAAACCTTTTTCTGGACGTACTTACAGGGTTTGTTTTGAAAGCAGGTGATCAGGAATCACCACGCTGTTACACATGAGATCCAAGTAGTCCTCTGAGTTGACTGAAAATGTCTGACACTCCCAGCAATTCATTGCCCCTTTTCACAGCTGCAGCAAAGTGGTACCTGTTAATCATTCTATCCACCAGCCTTCCTCTCCTCCATTTCTTAAATTTGATGAACCTCCAGTTTAAAGCTGAAATCCTTGTCCTTAGTTTGTCTTGTCATGATGCACTTTCTGCTTTTAAATTTGATCCCGTTCAGTTTTCTTGCTCACAAGGTCACCTCATTCTTGGCTGTGATGATCTCGCCCTCTTCCATGCCGGTAACTCTGCCACCTTTGCATCTCATGACCTTGAACCAAGATTGCTAATGAATATATTAAGCAGGATAAATACCAAGACTGGTCCCTGAGAAATACTATGAGTAACATTTCTCCATCTCGAGAACCGTTCTTTTTTTCAGTACAGGCTCCTGTAGTGCCTCCCAAAGACAGTTTTCTACCTACAGTATGATGTATTCTTATATTATTCCTCATTGTCTGCCTTTTAAATAATGATTTCTTAGAGGACACTGTCAGATACTTAATTTAAACACAGATGTATTGGTTGCACTGAGCTGCTCTTGTCTAAGTAGTCAGCTGTCTTACTAAGAAACCCATTACTTGTCTCAGGTGATCTATTAGCAACGAGAATATATTTCTTTTTATCCTATTTTCAAGTCTACCTCTATGCCCTCGATTACTGCCTCCTCCAGGGTCTGCTGTATTCAGTGTCAAATCACATGAACATGTGTTTATCACTCCTCCTTTCTTGGAATGCAGCTCCTATATTTAGTATTCCCCAGTGCTGCTTTTGCTTCAGCGATGATGATCAGGGATGCAAAAGGACAAAGTTTTCAAGTAAAGGTTTGTGAAACTAAATGGTATAATGGGAAAATATCAGTTCCCATTAAATTTCATTTTAAAAAAAACGTTCCACTGAATTTGTATTTTCATCTTCTAGTTCTTTCAGTATGCTCAAAACATTCCTGCCCTGGTGGCATTATCCTTATGAGAAAATAGCAAATTTGCCCTGGTTTGGGGGTACAAAGAGCGAGCTTTTCATTGAATCCATGTGCAAATAACAATCCTTAACTAGTTCTTTTTATTTTAATCCTTCTCTCCTACTTAGGGGAAATGAGCCTTTCTCTGTTCAGTCTGTTTTCCTTTGAAAGATTGAGCTCAGGTACTATTTTTACTGTGTGGCTAATTTAGGACGCATTACTTACCTCGATAATTAATCTGTCTTTTTCCATCCTGGTAACTTTTTTGCTTACTCCTGATATCTTCTTTGAAGTGCTTCTTATCCTTCCTGTGTTTGTTTTTTTTTTTTTTTTTCCTATTTCATTCCAAATAGTTTCAACCTTTTATTAAAGTTATATCTCTATATTCTTGAGCTCAGGGCAGTCCTATCAGTTGTGTTAACTTTCTTAGGCACGAAGTGTTGGCTCTGTTGGAACCCAGACCTCCTTTGTAGACTTATTTTTATACATCCTCTTATATATCAATTAACTTGTCAGAAGATGAGTTGGTACACAGTAATTTGATCAATAGTTTAGCCAGCTTTTCTGTGCAGTTATTGCTGCTTTTCAGTTCTTCACCCTGATGTTGTCCCCAGCGAGGCTCAGCTGTGATTAGAGGCAAAGAAAAAGCCTGAAGGCTTCACATGGTGGGTTAAAAAAATTGTAAACTGTCACTAAAAAAAAAAAAAAGATGAAGTTTTCAGTCTTTTCTTGTCTTTTGATTTATTCTCAGTCAATAGGATGTGAGGACAGGATTACTCCAGGCTTCATATACATTGTATATTTATTTTCTATGTTCTACTCTTTATTTCTGGAGATATCTGATGTTATATCCTTTAATAAGGTATTTTCATTGATTTAGGACTGTCTTAGTTTTGGTTCCAGATTGATAACCGTAGTTAATCAAATTCTGTTGCATCTTAATTAACTTTAAAATAATCTTTAGTAATGAGATTATGAATATTTAAAATTTGGACATTCAGAGGAACCTCTCTCGTTGAACTGCCTGTAGTTTTAAGGGAAGACATTATATGTGCAGTGGGCATGCTTTTTACTACTGAAAAACATCATGAAAAATGAGATAACAAGTGAAGTGAGGAGAAATGATACACAGACCTATTTGATGCACTGCTATAAGCAGAAAAAAAATTATAAAGGAGTTTTTCTGTGTAATTGTTCCACCCACAATCAAATTATTTCACTTGTTACAGTTCCTTCCTATATTTTTTGGAAGTTTTTCTGTGGGAATTCTGACCCAGACCTTCCTGTCTGAGGTTGGGAAATCTGACAACTTCGCTGGCATAGTCACAAAGGTGGTTTGTGTTCTGCATAACTTGTGTTTTCAAGACTGAGTTAGTGACAAACTCTACATCCTAAAACATATTTTGAAGTGAAATACATAATGAAGTTAAGTGTACTAGAGAAATACCTGCTACAGAAATTGCCCAAGTGCCCTACACTTGGTCTGCCTGAGGGAGTTTAAACAGTCACATTCTGGGCATTAAATTTAGGGAGTCTTACGTTTTTTAAGCAATATACTCTTAGCTATAGATTGGACTAGAAGGAGGAGACTATAGAGTCAAAATTACCTGTGCAGATAGGCAGAAAGGGACAATTCAGTATTCGTAAAATATTGTCTTTAAGGGAAATTATTGTCAAATTTAGTAAAAGCCCACTGATTTTGCAAGCAATGGGAGGGATCAGAGGGACTAGAATGCTGGGTGAGCCTCTGGGTCCCCCCCCCAAAAAAAAAAAAAAAAAATTTACTCTTGGCAGAGGAAGAATAACAAAACAGTCACCTGAATAATGTGTGCTTCTGAAAGGTTATAATTTGGTGTCATGAGAAGGCCAAACTCCCACTTCTAGCAATCATGGTTACAAATTATTTTTTAGAAGTTGGATCACTTTAGTTTACTTGTGCAAAACCTGTTGTGACTCCTTACATTTACATAGAAATTAATGGCTCTGGGAAAGGTATCCCAAAACGTGTCTCAAGCTCTTACTTTCAAAGTTATTCTACAGAAGCAAAAGCCAGTGTTTCAGCTGCTTAGAGAGGAATTAGCAGGTGCTAATTACTCTATAAAGATGTCATGAAATGTACAGAAGTGGGATGAAGAAATGCAAATGTTTGGGGAGTGCTACAAAGCAAACGAACACAAGAAAAAAATCCCAAGGATTCCTCAAACGGAAAGACCTTTTGATGTTGCCCCTCTTTATGCTTCTCCAGGCTGTGGCTGGGATGGTCTCCTGGTGGGAAAGACCCGTGTCCAAACCTCTCCACATCCTCTTCTGTGCGTGGCACTTGTTCCCTTGCGAGGCTGAAGGGTGTTATTTTGGAAATGTCACCCTCCTCAAAATGTATTTTAGTTGTATTAACTCAGCTCTGCTCTCTCAGTTTGATCTATATTAATGAATACTTTCTGGTAAGCCGAGACTGCATTTTTGTCACGTGATCCATTTACTTAAAATAAAAATAAGTCATCCATCTCTGCTAAAAATGTCCCAAAGCCCCAGTAAATGATTTTTAGTACTGGACTTCTTTGCTCTTTTTGATTTGTGAGCAAGTAGCTCAAATTCTGTAAACTCTGTGTTCCTGAAAAGCTGCCTGTTCTGCATTCCCCATCTCCTGCTTTTCTTGTACAAGAAATTTGTCTGCTTTCATTCCTTAAGGGAGGAACTCCAAGATGTGTCTGTAGTCTTTGGAAAGCTCTCTAAAATATTTAGGAGTCTGAAAACGACTAACAATCTCTCTGTTCCTGACAGGACAAACTGGGGATATCAGCTTGGTAGGGAATAAATAGAATACTTTTTCACCGTGCCTGTATTTAGCCTGTACACACTTTTCTTTTTATTATTATTATTATTATTTTTTTTTTATGGGTACCTTCAGCATAACTAACAGGTAAGGAGAAACAGGTCTAGTATAGTGATCATTTCCCACTTCCTTGCCACAGCTCTGATAACACAGTATGCTGTGAACTTTACAACCTCTGGAAGAAGGCTATGGAAATATAAAGGTGGAGAAATAAAGCAAGATACTGCTGCTACCTGGCCACTCTCAGTTGTGAATAGCGGCATTTACTTTAAAGAATTGCGGCTTTTTTAAGGTCCAAGATGAAATCTGCATTTTAAACACAAATGCCTAGCAGCTTAAAAAATTTGAGAACTTGCCAGCTCTGAAGAGAAAAAATTCCCCTCATCTGTCTTTGCCACCCGGAAAAAGCAATAATGGCAGTGAGTGAGTGTGAAGGACTGGACAATGTTAAATCTTTCAGTCTTGACCTCCCTCTTTTTCTGTAAATGAGCCTGTTCTTTTCTTTCACAGACTTGTGGTGAAAATGGCATCTGAACACTGAGGCAAATATACTTTACCAAATGACTGCTCAGCGCCTGTGGAACAGTTTCACAGTGTAAAAACCATTTGTTAATGTGCTTTCAGAAGCTGTCATTTCCTCTCAGAGATGGCAGGAAGGGCGTCTCTTTGAGTTCTGGGTTTGCACGGGCACTGCTCGGGAGCAGTGATAGAGTCTGATGTGAAAAACTGCTTTTACGGTCCGTGGTGAATAGCCAAGGCTCTTGTCAAAAATCTGGGGACGCTCACAAACTGATTTCTGAAGCAACTATGTGATTGTCTGTGTAGGTTGCCTTTCCCCTCTCTCAAATTTGGAAGGAGTTAGCCCAGTTTCCTCCTCAGTTTGGTGTGAGACACCGCATGGAGTTGGGCTGTTCTTGGTGGTTTCCAAAGGAATCCGATGGTCTGGAGCCTCCTGTCATCATCACCCCCCCTTGCTCTTCCATGCTGAGAAGACAGGGATGTGGCTGATGAGGTGAGGAATGAGAAAGGGCAGATAGAGCCATGTTCCTCCTTTCAGGCTGAACAGAGCATCACTGCCAAGTTCTGCTGGTGAAACCTGCTGAGTTCGGATTCAGCTGCTCACCGTGCCTTGCAGCCTGGACACCCCGTCAAATCCATATCCAGGAGGGCCCCTGCTGTGGGGATCACACCAGTCTTTAGCACAAAAGCTCGTGCTCACAATTTTCAAGGCAGAACTGCATTTAAGTGGTGTATGAACCTGTGCCTCTGCCCTGTGGTGATCAACCTAGAGGGAACAGCAGTCAAATTGCCAGCTCTCTTATTTACTGTGGGGATGGGGTGGTTGAGTCCTGTGGGTTTGTTATGGCACTTTGTCTTACATTCCTCTGTTTTTCACTGCCTTTGCTGTTTGGGGCAAACAGGAGGGCTCACAGCAGTGAACCAAACACTCTTCGGATTGTGTAACTTTCTCTCTAAGGACATAATGAGATGATTTTGTGTTTAATCCCATAACTGAGATATCAAAACCCAGACTCTGCACTTCATGACTTAATAGAGTGCAGGTGATAGTTGTTCAGGTACAATGCTGTGCTAACATCCCTAGCTGGATGGATAGTCCAGTCCAACTGGGTGGAAGATGCCAGGCTGGAGAGCCTGTCTCTTCCTGAAGGACAGCTTTGGTCGGCAGCCACCTGTGTAGCTTCTTCTTTCTACTTGCAGACACAAAACTTCTTACAATTACCTCTGCTGAAACTAATAGAATTATATCTGTCCAAAAGCGCTTTTGGGCTCAGAAATGTGCCTTCTGTGGTTTATGGTTAATTCAGAAGTGTTGCAGTCAGAGAGAGTATTCTCTCAAGCCACAGTACATGTTTCTTCATATTGTACATCAGCCTGCATCAATAGCTACTGTCAGATCAATTCCTTTATGCCTTCAAGATGTCTGGGCCGGTTGGGTGGGTTGTAAGACATCAACCACCGGTATTTATTTACATGGACACAGGATAAAATGGCAGATGAAAGCAGCATCGATGAATTGCAACATGGCAAAAATATAAACCGCTGAGATTTGCACTCAAAAATATGAACGGTTTTGCCATCAGAGAAAACAGCAGAACTCAAAAAAAAAAAAAAAAAAGAAAAAAAAAGGGAGAGATGCTGTGAGTAGAGCAAAGAATTATTTTCTCAAGGTAGTAATAAGCTGGCTATACCTAAGGGAAATGCAGTAAGGAATGTGATTCACTTTAGTCACCTTGGAGACAAGCTCTTCATCTGTCAGTAGATATTTAAATTATTATTAAAATATTTTATTATTACTGTATCAACAACATGATTAATCAATGTTTTAATACGTGGTGCTGCAACACACTAATTTTCTGACACAGAACCAAATACAGATTTAGCATATGGATACCCTGGATGTGCTCTCAGTATTTATATACCAGCCAAGTCTTAAGAACTGCCTGTGACTGTACGAAGATGGATGCTTTTGAATTTTTATCTGCCTCGTGTTAATGCCTTTTTTCCTTTTTTTTTTTGGTGTTACTGATTCCTGAACAAGCTGCAGCATGGCATGTCCCTTTAATTATATGCTTAGGATGCCCAGATAGAGACTTCAGGGTTTTAAAGTGTGAAAGAATCCCTCTTGTTTAAGATGAACACAGCGTGCACAGGGAACATTGCCCCTCCTGGATCTGCGTGGGGAAACTGGAGATTGTTTTAATTTCTGGATGGATGGATACATGTGTGAATACCAGTTATTTAAAATAGCACAGATGTCAGCTCTGTGGTTTTTTTTTTTAATCCCCTGAAAATTTGGCATGGAAATATTCCAGTGCACCTCGTGAGCTGAGTCTTTTCCTTGAGCCAAAGCAGATACCCTGTACCCATCATCCATGATGATGTGTCTTCCTTGTGTTTTAAGAAATAGCAGATTTATGGGGCATTTATCAGAATGCAAGAATCCAGCACCTGCCTGAAAACAGCAGGAAGATTTGTATGACCTAGAATCAGTGCAAGTTATATGCTGTGCAACTGTATCTATAAGAAATTCCTATCAGTCTTCGTTTGTTTAGGAGGTTTTTTTGGCCCTGTGTAAGCCTCAAAATAATTTAACCACAGCAATTTCACCATTCCTGGATAGTTTTCTTCCTTCGTGCTTTCTCTAAAAGTGTTTTAACAGCACCTGGTTCTGAGATAGATAGTTTTCCAAGGTCAAAGCAGCGTGTGATTTTGCCCTTCCAAAATCATTGTGGTGATTCAGAAGCAGAGTTCAGAGCATGTGACGTGTTGGGTTAGAAAATTTAAAATTAATAAATAGAAAGCTGTTCCGAGAGAACTGTAAAAATGATGAAGGGCTTGGAGGAACTGATTTATGAGGCAAGACCAGGAGTTAGATAAAGTAGAGCTTGGTTGAAGGGATGGGCTGAATGCGTGTTCAAATATGTGCATGAACAGTCAGAGAGGAGCTCAAGTCAAGATTTGTGAATTCAAGATTGTGGACTAGACAAAAGAGGTGTTTTAGGGCTTTCAAGATAATAAGAAGGTAGAACTAAGGAACAAAGTTGTTAAGGTTTCTGAAAAACTGGAGGGTAAATAGAAACTGATTGTTAAAGAGAAAATTATTTATACATATATGTATATATTCAGCTTTGTTAGACTGTAGGTTTGATCAGTCTATTGTGTCAGTAGATTGTTTGACTTATTTGTTATTTGGGTTTGTGAAAGCACTACAGGAGGATGAAAAGCTGTTCTTTATTGGAAGAAGGTGCATGACTTTTAAAAAAAGTCTTATAAAGTCTTGAATATCAGTGTTTTGTGAGAAAGCAGCGTGTGCTCTGCATCTGGTTACTGTGCATTATTAATTTTTCCTTGGCATTTAATATACCCAGAAATAGAAATTCAGTCTAGATAAAGTAGTTGCTCCTTTTCCTTTGATTTCCTGGAATGTCAAGTGAGTTGCCTCAGAAAGGCTGGCATGGCAGTTGTGTTAAATGACGGGTTTATGACTCAATAGGGTTTCAGTACATCACTCACCTTAATGAAAACCAATGCCTAACTAATTAAAATTGCACCTATCAGCTGTTAAAATGCCAATTATTAGCATCATTCTTACAGGAACTAAGTGGAGTGGAAACTTGAAAAATCTTGCTTTTGCCTTTCCATCCTAAACGGGTCTCTGATTCATCATCCTTTAGTACTTAAGACATAACAAATATGGTGACAAAATTGCTTAGCTTACTTTTTCACAGGCTAAAGGAAATAGAATTCTTGGTTTAAAATGAGTAAATTAAGTGGGTTGACCTTGACTATCTGCCAGGTGACCACCAAGCTGCTTTATCACTTCCCTCCTCAACAAGGCAGGGAGAGAAAAATATAACAAAAGGCTCATGGGTCAAGATGAGGACAGAGAGAGATCACTCAGCAATTACCATCGTGGGCAAAACAGACCTGACTTGAGGAAATTAATTTGATTTATTTGCCAATCAAATCAGAGTAGGATAATGAGAAATAAGAATGAATTTAAAGAAGACCTTCCCTCCCCACCCCTCTCTTCTCCCCAGGCTCAACTTCACTGCTGATTCTTCTACCTCCTCCACCCAAGCAGTGCAGGTGGATGTGGAATGGGAGTTGTGGTCAGTTCATATAATGCCTCGTCATGTGGTGTAACTGATAATGACATAAATTCTGAACATACTCTTTCTCAGCAGAAGGACATGTTCTAATTATGGTTCTGAGAAGGAAAACTACTTTGAGATTGTGATGCAAGGGCTTTGACTGTTGTGGAAATACAATGTTTTCTGTTATATAGTCTTGTGTTATGGCCCATCAGCAGGAGCTCGGTTTCATCTCTTCTTTTCCCAAGCATGAGGGAAATTTCTTTTTGTTAACATTGTTAACTCTGAACCTATTTTGAGGTGCTCCCTCTGCTTTCCATCAAAGGGCACACATTAAGGATGGAAATACAGACAGTGGCTTCTCCCTTCACCTCCTTTTCACAGCAATCCTGGGAGTGCTGTTATTCCTCTGGGGAGCAAAGAGGTTTTTGTGGTCAGTACCTTCATGGAGGCCATTTCCTGCTATTGCTGTCCAGGAAAGCAAAGGATATGCAGGGCAGGGACACATGATCAGAGCACAGACTATGGGAACAGTGTACCTTCACTTGCCAAAGCAAGAAGAGTGAATTACCCTTGTTAACACTTGTCTGTCTGTCTGTCTGGGATTCGAGTGTCATGTAGTAATCTGCAGCAGGGAGGCGTGTTGGGGGACCAAGTCCCACCAGTGCCTGCTGGCCCTCTTCTGTTCTTGGCAGCTACAAATGGATATTCCCTCTTATGTGCTGGTTGATTTGCATTGACATTGGGTTTTGTATTCTCAGAATTATTTTCAGTGACAAAAATGAGAACTTTGCGCTAAGAAATATCTCAGAGACGCTTCAAAGTAGGGTCTTTATATTATATAATCTCATGAGTTCTGTGCGGAGTGGCTTTACTTTGACAATCATCACTTTTCGTGGTTTTTGAAGTCTCTAACAGTGGGAGTGTGTTTTCATGAAGCAGATACTGTCCTGTCTGGCTCTACTATGTGAGTGACTTCAAGCTGTGTGCTGTGATGTAACTAGGGTTACATTGCTGTTTAAGAAAAAAGGAAAGAACAGTAGCTGGAAGTGTGTGTGGAGAGAAGAGAAAGGATTGGAAACCATTGGAGATGAGGAGTATTTTGCATTGATTTTTGATATTGACATTCTATCCACAGCTTGCCTAGTTCCGCTGCTTTTATTTTTTTTTTGTCATTTATTTAGAACTAATGTAGAATGACCAATGAAATCAGGCTAGAATTTGCTTCTTAATCTAGATGGTGAAAAGGCATTAGATGGAGATAGAAGTCTCCATCCTTTTATTGATAGTGGAAGCTCATGTTGTTTTCATAATGGTTCTCTCCAGGGACAAAATACATGAAGGCTTCATTGACAGCAATCTAAGAGCTGCTATTTTGCTATTAAATGAAGTTTAATCTACCTTGAAAATTTGAGTCAGAACACAGCATTTGAAACCAGTAATGCTCCCTCAACCCTCCTTTCCTTTCTCCTCATTCAGGATGAGATCTTTGTTGATTTATCTCCCTCTGCAGCGTGCACAAAAGTGCACACACACATGTACATGTGCAGCAGGTTGGTTCAAAGCCCATTAGGATCATGGTGTCTTTCTGTTGACTTTCCCAAGGATGCTCTCACCTGATGCGTGCTTCTGCCCCTCCCTGCCCTGCTGTGCAGGTCTGTGTTTTACAGAGAGTGTTGCTGTGTTCTGAGAGAACTGGTAAAAGCCCTTCTTAGTCACGCTGGAATTGGGCCTTATTGCAGATAACGTGCTCTAAAAGATGCGTAATGGTGCTGGTAATAAAATAGTAATTCACTATCAGGAATAACTACATAATGCTGTCTCTGTTCCCAGCCTCCACTCCCAAAGGTGTGCTGCCTACCACAAATTAAAATTCTGCTTCTGCAAGAGTCTCAGGAACCTCGCTTGCACTAAGGCTCTTTGCCAGAGGGCTTGTGCCCATTCAAGATCTTCCATTAAAACATCAACCAAGCAGCAAACTCACTCACAATTACCTTTCCTGGCCAGGGAGGGCTGGCTCTGCATCTCTCTGCTCCATCCTTCCTTTGTGCTCTGACCACTTTTGTTGGTGGAACTTTAGGGAGTCTGTGTGAATGTGCTCCTCAGTAGCTGACACTGTTAAAAGGAAATGTATGTAAAATATCATTGACTCTCTATGATTAGGAGGGGATGTTGTAATTCAGATGCAGATTTACTAAAAAAGAAATATTCAGGTCTGGAGTGTTCCCATTTCTTCTTCTTTTTTTTTTTTTTTTTTTAGCCACAGCTAAACATGTGACTCTCTTATCAAAGGGGAAAGCATTCAATCATCAATTCAGTTTCGTAGCCAAAGGCAAAGCAATTAAAAAGTAACATTCATGGTAAGTGTTGAGGCAGGACTTAAGATGGGAGGTAAAGAATATTTTTATGATCATCTGTTGGATTCCTCCCCCCACCTCCTCTTACTGTTCCTCTTGTTTATCTCGCCTCAGGTTACGCCTAAGGAATGCAGTATTGTTGCAATCTCCAAACCAGAAATGCCTCTTTCAGTAACCAGTGCTATAAATCACACCTGATTATCATATTTGCTCGGATGAGAAATGCATCTTGCATTTTTAAGTTATATCAATTAAGGTTGTATTTATAATATAGTGTGTATGTATTTATAATATCTAAAATTAGGTATTTTTCTTCTCCTGATGTTTCCTTGTTTATTTATTTTTACATTACAGATTAAATTAAATTTAAAAAGGCACAAACAATAAGACTAGATTGTGTAGCAAGGATGTGGAACACAAAAATGTGTTTAGCAAGGCTCTAAGGGATACTCAGAAAGGAGCTGTTTTGCAGTGATCCATAATTTTCTTATCTGCATATGATATTTGTCTCTATATCCCTCTGTGGAACCTGATTAACAGGGAATAATCTGGACCCATGAAAACAAAATCTGTCTAAAAGTAAATCCTCTATCACGTGGAACCACCTGGTTTGAATTATGTGGCGTTGAAGAGGCATTGCTGCACTTGCTCAGCAGTGATGAGTCTGCCACTTCAAGTTCAGTGCTTCTTCATGGATTTTTAAGCAGAGCTGGAAAGAGGAACAACATGTGATGGAGACAGTTGAATAATGAATTGTTGGAAAGATGTTAAGAGAGAACAGTTGGGAAAATGCAAATAGTGTCATGAATGCCATAAACAGAGAAGATGGGGCACAGTTGGTGTTTACCAACATGGGACAGTACAGTTCCATTATCTCTGTGCTGCACAAATGGTCACTGAGTGAAAAAATTACTTCAGTATGAGATTGTGGAGTATTAATTTTATATGATTTGTGCTACTTACGTATTATATGTCTCATTTACTACAGCAGGATATACTAAAAATCATCATAAAACACTGGCCTAGTAATCTTCCAGGGAGTGCAGGTTTTTTTTGGACGTGATGAAGACACCACCCCCCCAAAAAAACCCCCAACAAACCATAGAGTTTTCACAAGCATTTAATTTTTCAGAGGGTTACAGTGTCCTTCAAAGTGCCACGGTAAAATGTTGCTGTGGGCACAGGGATTCTAGATCAATTATGTGGGTTAGCCTTCTACAATTTATCACTTGAAGATAGCATCTGGGTGCATTTGGAAGAGTTAAGCCAGTCAATATCACAGGACATAGAAGGAGACAAACTGGTTGAGAGTGTTGGGGTGAAAAATAGAGCAGTGAAGCAAAAATTGTGGGTGGAGGTGTAAGGCGAGTGCTGATGGAACCAGGTGTTGAATATAATTGCTCTCAGTATAATGGCATGAAGAAAGAATTGTTCATTTTGATACAGTAATCCATTGTTCACCCTTAGCCATTAGTAAAATCAGATAGAAGGGACTAAAAAGGTAAGGTATTAGCTGAATGAAAATGGATATAGTTATTTTTCAATGTGTGGTTTTGCTTGGCTAATACAAGTGAGTGGAAGATTAGAAAAAAACAACACTTCCCTCACCTCTTCCCACCGTATAAGCATCCACTGGTATCTCTAAGAATGTTTGGAAAGATAATAAATAAGGAGGTGAATCTGTTACAGAAATCTTGCATTCCTTTTCCAACAGCAGTCTTTGTTTCGTCCATGCTTACTGAGATCCCAAAGGAGCTTCTCTCATAAGTGAAATCAGAGCCAAAGCAAGTCTGACTTTGGGAGTACATTTATGTAGTAAACTAGGAACAATCTTTCTCAGGAACAGAGCTATTTTCATAAGAATGAGGTGATTATATTGCTGTGTTTTCTAATGGGCAGTAATATATTTGTGAGCAGTAGTAGCATAATCTTTTATTTGTTGTAGACTTATGTAATGGCAGCTCTCACAGCCCAGCATGAAGTGGTTAGATTTAGAATAAATTCTCATGCATTAAGAGCCTTTGAGGAAGAAAAATGGGTGAAAGAGTAGCACTAAGGGAGAGCAGTCCAGTTGGATTTATTACATATAACTCTTCCTGCTTCTTTCCCTGTAGTAATTTGTTGGAGGTTTCCATCGTGGGCTGTAGCCAAGGGAAAGGATGGAGTTCCTCTGTGTCCCAGACAGGCACCACTTCTGTGAGAGAAGGGACATTCCCATATTTGTTGATCTGTATGGATTCATCAGAGGAGTGTGGCACAGATCAGCCCCTGGCCACTGTACTCCAGGTTCCAGCAGGGGAGTGATGTGGAACAGCCTCAAATTGCTGATTCCCAACCTCAGAGCTCACGGTTGCCTGGAGATGTGCTGTGCTGACAGCCTGTGACAGGACAGCTCACATTTTGCTGTTTGGCTCATCAAACTGAAAGAATTTGCCCCACATATGCCTTGTGATAAGCCCTTTTTTTCCCCCACCATCTTCTCCTCAACAGCTAACAGGATTCCCCAAACATCTCCTTCTTTATGGGAAAATATACAAGGATACCTGAGGCAGGATGGGAAAAGCCAGTGACTTTTGATGTTTTCATGATTATTGTGGTGAAGTTGAGCAGTGTTTTCTTTACTGGGTCCCTATACCCAATGCAAGCATTTACTATATTTACAAGGAGGAACCTTGGGAACCCCAACGTTTTACTTATCATGTAAATTTTTGTTTGTTCCCAAATTAACACTTGGAGAAAAGCTTTGAGAAAAATTCTCTTCTGAGAAAGATAGCTTGTACAAATATAAGTATTTCCCAAGTTTCAATAAGTGTGGGTGACGGATAAAAGGATTTATAATGTGAAATACTGAACACACCATCTCTAAAAAAAAAATATATAATAAAAAGAACAGCAGTTTTTGAGCGGTTTTTGAGATAAAACTAATGCAAAAGAACAAGCTAACATCATCATAGGACTTAGAGAGATGTGGGTTTATTTCAAAGTTCGTATTTTTATAAGAGAAGGTTTCAAAATGCTTCATATTTGAATGATACTCTCTTTCTGAGTTTGTCTCTTACCTTTCTCTGAATTTAGCTCTTACCTACTCCAGTGTCCTTGGCAGTACTGTCAGGACTGTTGCTCTGACTATGGATAGAGATGGCCCAGATCTCTGGTGGTTCATTACCCAGTCCTGTTGTCAGGGGACACAGCAATAGCTCTGTAACCCATGAAATCTCCTGCGTGCTCTCAGTCAAAGAGTAAACAGCTTCTCCTGTTGAAGGCTTGCTCCTGTAGAGTTCCAAGACCCAACAACTCCTGGTGGGGCCAGCACCGGTTTATATGGGATTAATTATTGCATTTTAGATTAAGTGGTCTAATTATAATCAGCATAGAATCATGGAGTGGCCTGGGTTGGAAGGGTCCTTAAATATGGTTCCAACCCCAATGCCGTGGATTGAACACCTTCCACTGGAACATTTCCAGGGATGGGGCATCCACAGCTCCTCTGGGCATGCTGCTCCAGTGTCTCGCCACCCTCACAGGAAAGAATTTCTTCCTGGTGTCTAATCTAAACCCACCCTCTGTCAGTTTGAAGCCTCAGAACAAAGCAGTTTCTCAGTATTTCTCCCAGGCTACCTGTCATTACATCTTACTTTTTACTTTTCAGAGCACTTATCACAGTTTAAGAGGCATAAGTCCTTGTCCTCTTTTTTTTTTCTTTCTTTTTTTTTTTTTCTTTCTGATAGACACCAGGTCATTTCCCTGAAATATAAAACTCTCTCTTCAAGTAGCTGCCGGTATTCCTGATGATGTTAAAACACCTGGAGGTGTCAAAGAACCTCTCTGCCATAATGCCCCTGAGAGGATGTAACAAATGCTCCTCAGAATCCACAAATCCCTTACAGCAGAGTGTCCTCAAAGGCGTTTGATCTGCCTTGATAAAGTCCAAGAGGCCAGAGAGTAGCTTGGAGAGCAGGGATGGTGGCACTGACTTGGGGAAAAGTCCTGAATCCTGGCAGGACTGAAGCCGAGCAGTGGCTCGCTTGTTACGTCACCTCTGAGGAGCCACCGAGGGGAAGAGCAAATTAAGCAGCCTCTTTAAAGGATTCAAAGCCCTTACACACACTCAGACACACTTCCTCAGTAGCCTGTTCTGCTGCTGTGCATTCTAAATAGAAATATCAGTGTATTTTCAAAGGATAATTAGAAAGAAAAAATTAAAAGGCTTGGATAATCCCGGATAAAGCAATCTTTTTTAACTTCAGTTAGTTCTAAACATCACAGCAGCTGCTATAATAGTACAAGAAGAATTTTGACTTGTTTTTCTTTTTTTTTTTTTTTTCCTAGTTGTTTTGGCATGTTTGAGCAAATGACTGAGCTGCTGCTGTTGGCCAAAACCTGTTTCCCCAAATGTTTAATTCTGCTTTCTGTGATTGTTTTTAATCTGTGTTCTCTAAGCTGCGTTATCGTATGTGAATTCCGGCTGCCTATTTTTTTAAAATAATTTATTTGCAACTGTCAGAGATACCTTATGAATAAGTTATCAACCATCCCTAAGAGCTATAGCTGCAAACATTTTAAAAAAGTAATATTTATAAGCCTGTGAACATTTTCTATTAATGTGTTTATCAAATGAATGCACTTAGGGTTAGGAAAACAGCTCCTCTCTGTTAGGAGCAACACCACATTACTTATATGTCCTTTAATGCCAGCATGTCAGTGGCAGCTTTTGAAGTGATTGAAAGGATCCTTTAGGAAAAGTTCAATTTAAATAAACTGTTTTTATCCTAAGAGATCTCTCAAGGCTCTTTGGGACCATCCCACCAAACCCATGGCACAGACCTTAAATAATGCATCACAAATTGCCAGTGTAGTGATGGAAAGCACAAAGCAGAGTGGAACTGCAAATTTTCAGTTTTCCTTAGAGAGGAGCAGAATTTAGTAGAATAAATAAAAGGAAAATCTTCTCACTGAGAGGGACACTAGATAGCCTGGACAGCAAGATTTAAGGAGTTGGGTGCTGTCTTTCATGATAGGATTATGCTGTTTTGAGGAATGATGACCAAAAATGACTACAGATGGAATTCCCTGGCTCTCAAGAATCGGGGAATTGGTCAGATCACTGGA
Source organism: Empidonax traillii (assembly GCF_003031625.1). Lineage (NCBI taxonomy): Eukaryota > Metazoa > Chordata > Aves > Passeriformes > Tyrannidae > Empidonax > Empidonax traillii. The sequence continues at coordinate 157,925 of NW_020956108.1, forward strand.
GATTCAGGATATGAAAATCTCAATTTTTTTTAATTTTTGAGTTTTTTAAAGGCAAAAAAATCATAAGCTGAAGAGGCTAATGATGAGTGTGTTATTGTAAGCATTGACAAGGATGGAGAAGGGGATTGTATTGTACTTAGGCAATGCTTTAATGTCTGAGACTGAACTTCATCAGGGTGGATTTTAGGAAGCAACCACTTCCCTGGGTGGTTTGTTTACTACTGTAGCTGAGAAAGGGGTAGCAAAATGTTGTGATCTCTTTTCAAGAATAACCAGTTGCCTTCTTGAGTGTAATTGGTGAAAGTATTTAAGTTTAACACTATTGAAATAAAGACCAGGAAGGTACCTTCACTTGAATTTTTATTTTTGTCCTTCTCAGGAGTGTTACATTAGTTGGGGACTGGAAAGTGTGACTGTCCAAGTATGATTTGCATGTGAATGTGTGTTTTAAAATATTTATTTATTTGTTTAACCTCACAGTTGTAGAGTTTCCATCCCTAAGGGGCAGTTAAATAGACAGAAAGCAGATTTGGAATGTTGATACTCTTGTCCTGATCGTAAAGTAGGTATATCAATGTAAAGCACTTTTACACTGTGCCCAGAGGAAGAGGCTGCACCATTTTAATGATGCTCTAAAAGTCAAAATGATAATACTTCCTGATATTATTCTATTGATGGTTATTTTACTGCCTGTGGATTCCCAGGTGATGCTACACCAGCCCTAATTTATGAAGGCATTTCTCGCTGGTTAGTTATTTAATGACATTAGGCTAATATTTCTCAGCCTTGTTGAAAAGAGAAAATTTTCTTTTGCTTGCCTGCTCTTGTTTTGGGTTATTTCCCTGCCTCTGAAGGGGCAGCAGCTCCACCCTCAAGTCAGAGGGTTGCCTGTGTTTGCACTGCTGCCCTGCCTTGGGGGAGATGAATTGCCACCGAGGAAACTGGTAAACAGTTGTTGGTAAACAGTTTTAAGTCTCGTCTAAACATCTGCAGCCGGTAATTAGTCTTTTCTTACTCAGGCAACTGGGGTGGGGGGGAGGGGGGGGAGCTGAGCTGCTGCCAGCTCATGGTTGAACTGCTGACTGCTGTGTCTGATGCTTTATGGCTCCTTGAGGGTTCTGTTGCACAGTTTGAGAAACCAGCCCTGTCCTGGAGGTAGAAACCAGGTATGGGGTGTCTAAGACATATGAGACACGTCAGAAAGAATGCAGGCAGCGTGGGGGGATGAAAAGGAAAAACTAAAAGGCAAGCGGAGATGAAGTCAAGTGAGTCTGGCAGTGGAAAGGAGATGAGAGCAGGAGAGGACAGAACCAAGGAGAATTTGGAGAGCAAGTAAATATAATGACCAAGGAGCTGCTTAGTCAGCAGAGTGAAAATGGCCTGTGTTCATTTTTGCATAAGCGTGGGGTGATGGAAATTTTAGGGCCTGTCTTTTGCTCCACCACTGTTGTGCTCTGCTGTTTTGGAAACTTCGTAGGTATGATTCCATCAGCTCGTGAACATATTTTAAGATTTGATATTATTTAAGTAGCAACACTGGTTGACTTTATGGTTTTAAAAATACAGATTATTTAGACCAGGGTCTAATACAGTTTGGGTCAGTGCACAGTATTGACTTGAATAAAAGGAGGGGAGGGGAATTCCCTCCCTCCTCCCCTTTAATAATCATGAATTAGAAACCTTTCTGCAAAGCTGTCTTCCCCCCCACACCTTCCCTCCTGTTTTTGATTTTCTGTCTTTATTTCCTTATAGTGTGCCCGAAAATTCTAATTTAGTTTGGTAAAATAATACCCTCTAACAAGAGGGCAAGTAAGCTGGGAGAGAGATGCAAAAAGTGTCATTGATTCTGATACAATTACAAAATCTGTTGGTGCTCTGGAACACCTCATACTTCTTGTTCTGGTTTGAGTGTTACTGCCTTTCAGTAGTTAAACTGTGAAGCCCCAAACAACAGGTGATGATGCTACTAATGCCCAAAGGGATTATTGTTGAATGCATGCAAATATTGCTCTGCAGCTCCACAGGCAGAGAGGGCTTTGTTTCAAGATTGTTCATTCATGGTTATTACAGGACTAAGAGTTTATAAAAATAAGAGGTCCATTTCTCTTTCGGGCAAATGGACACACACCCCCTCCCCTCCCTTACCATTAATAGGAATTGTGCCCTCTTTACAGCTGAGATTATTTTGGTCGGATGGATGTGACTTGTTGGAGGGGGCAAATAGTAAAAAGACGCTCTAGTTGAGATTTGGTGTCTCATTGTCATCTTTCAGTATTGCAGATGTTTAGCAGTAGAATTCTAAGTCAGGCATGAAAAGAGTTTGGACAATTTGTAGAGTGCATTTGCAGGTGAGAAAGCCTCTTTCCCGGGGTACACCCTCTGTATTGTCTTTCCACCCCACCTTGTTTTTGTTGGTTGGTATGAGCTGAAGCGCCTGCAGTGGCAAATCACCTGTCAGGTGCTGAGCAGGTGGTTCCACTGGTGTTTTACCCCAGTGTACTCCCAGCATTGCTAAGTGCACTGGCAACTAATAAAAGACGGCACGTGTATACTTGCCTGTGACTTCACAAACACTATTTACAGCTGTAGAGAGTGATGGGGATAACTAATTAGCTATAGGGTATGTGAGTGCTGCAGTAAAGAGAGCTCTGTATAGACAAGGAACCTCATTTCACCAGCTATTAAGGAAACACTTGAACCCAGTAGGACACCAACTCACTTACCAAGCCAACCCACCCTGCAGCACAACAGTCCTTGCTGAAAAACTGGAGCCCAAATGTCTCTGTCGTTGCAAAGCTGAGCTCGTGTAGATGGAAGCTGGTGATATGTACGTGATCATTATACTGTGTCAAGTCTCATTTTGAAGACCATAAGTATACCTTTTTAAAAGAAAAACAAACTACTTCACCGGCCTAGAGAGAAACATAAATCATATATTTTCGTCACCTCAAAAGACCACTAAAAAGATGAGCTTTAATATTTCAAATGCGACAAGCAATCTCTAGACATGAATCACAATTTGAGTTCCATTACAGCTGGGCTGATATATACCACCCTGTGCTTTATGGATTTTACTCTAACAATATTAAGTAAAAACCCAAAGCCTTTTGTGATGAATACCTAACCTTTTACAAGAATTTGTAGAATTGAGGTCCAGAACAATTTTAGCGTCGCCCTGCAAGCTTTAATAAGAAAATTACGTTGCCAGTTTTGATCTCTTAATATTGCTCTCTGTAAAGAAAAGGTGTGTATTAGTAGAAGGCTGATGTTGCAAAGATAAAACAAAATGTGAAATGCTGAAAGGGTTTATGGAAAATGCGCCACAAGAAATGAGCAAAGAGTGAAGGGTTGGTTCTTTTGTTACTTCTGCTTCCTTTGTTAGGCCTGGGCTTTTTCTTCCTGGACTCTAGAACTTCTGCAGCAACCCAGTGCCAGCTTTTCTCAGTTCCTCTATTTATAGTCAAGTCACCACTTGAAGTCCTTAGTCTCCTTTTCAGATATTCTCCCATGGCAATATTTTCATATAGGTTGTGAATTTTCTTTTTATCTCTGGGTATTTTTGTATCTTTTGTTACAGCAATCTGGGCCTTTCTTGCAATGAATCAAAGTTCAAATTCCTTCACCTTTGAGACTTTTAATCCTCTCTCTTCTCCTTGGGGGAAGAAAGAGAGGTGCAGTCCAATGAATTCAGTGAGGAAGCTGGAGATGAAGGGTAGTGCACAAGGTTAATTTTCAGGTGAATTGGTTGCTGTTTTGACATTCTTGCTTTCTTTACAGACATCTTTTATTCCCTTTCCTTTTATGCTAGAAAATTATTAGATATGCAAGAACAAAACGCCTCAAAGCTGTGCTCCAAAAGCCTATTAAAAATAGTCTGCAAGCAGAACAGTGTGAACACACATCAACACCTGAGTGTTTCCCAAGTGGCTTGAGCGCTCAGTGGTGTGATAACAAGGCATGTGGGAGGATTTTTTTTTTGTGGCTTTTATCTTTCATATATTGATGCTCCCAACTTTTTAAAATTCATTTAATCAAGTGGCACTGCAACTGAAACAACAGAAATGCAGGAACGAGTTAGTTTAAGGTGTTTGCAGTGATACACAAAGTATTTTGCCTCCAGGCCATCACTTCTGATTCATCCTGGGTTGGCAGCAGTCAGAAATCACTGCCAACTGACAGCTGTTTGCTGGCCAACATGAAGCAATTTAGCTAGTAATTCGTGCTGGACAGATGTCTGTCGTGTGGGGAGTGTGAGTGCAGCTGGCATGTGTTTCATTTTCAGAGACTCGAAAACGTGGGTGTGTCTCAACTGCAGCCACTTCAGGGTGAGGAAGGGTAGGCAGGATAGCAGAATTTAGCTAACCAAGAACTCAGCATGTGCACAGTTAAACTCCCTCAGCTCCTGGGGCCGAGTGCTGATGGTGCTAATGCCTTGCAGCGCTTCCACTGCGTCTCCATAAGGAGAGAGGGAGAAGGGAGTCTGGAGCTTGAGTAGAAACTGCACTGTGGGGTGACCAACTCGCTGATGCTCCAGCCTAGGAGGTTCTTCAGCTGTGTTGTCAATTGATACCTTTCCTGAGTGTGAGCAATCAATACCAAAAAGAAAGTAATAGGGAGAGGGAAAAAAAAAAAAAAGAGTCTGATTCATCTTTCTTTGTGTGGACGTATATAACACTAGAATTAATACTTTGAAAACCATGAATTACTTCATGTAAAATCTTGTGCTGCTAAGCAGAAAATCCATCCTGCTGAGAGAAAAATAAAGGAAATTCTTCGGAGTAATGTCTGGTTCTGTGAGGAAGGAAGGTGGTGGGGGGGGAAGATTTTACAGTTTACAATATCACAGAGCTTTGAGATATTTAAATGGGCAAGTAAATGATAGGTTTGAGTCACTATTGTGAAAACAGTTTTGAATTTTGGATTTGCAGCAGCAATAGAGATTGCTTAAGCAGAGATGTGGGGTCAAGTTTTTGCTGCTCCTTAGTCATCTCTTTTTTTTTTTTTTCTTTTGACATGATGCAAAGCAGGCATAAAATGGGCTTAGGTGACTAATTCTGCTTGTGTGAGATGTGGAAGTGGCACAGAGGCCTGTCCAGTAACTCCTGCACAGAAACTCCTGTGTTTCAGGGACAGGGCACTGTCAGAATACTTGGGTTAATCCAGAGGTCTGGAGCACTCACTGTCCAACTCCCAGTTGAATCTGCTACTGCATTGTCCTGACAAACATTGTCATGTCATATCTGACCAGCACTGCAACTGATCCCACCCTGTACAGAGTTACTATGCCTTTAGGACTTGGGATTTTCAGTATTGCACACTTCTGACACTATTCTATGCATTTGAAAACTGCATCAGTTTTTGTGTTTTTTTTTTTTTTTTTAAAGTTGTAGGAAAAAATCCAAATGGATGCCTTACTTTTCCAGAGTTTAAAAAAAAAAAAAAATAGTGTTTCAAGAAGAACAGTGGGAAGGAACCCATTGCTATGACACTGGTGTTTTAGCTCTACTTTAAGGAATATTTTTTACTGAATTTTCCCTGTTCCTTAATGCTGGTGTGTTTACCCAGACCGCCTTTGGACTTATAAATGGAGTTTATTTTCTCCAAAGTGCTTTCACTGACTGTAACCTGTTTTGTTTTTTTGTTTTTTTGTTTTTTTGGTGGTTCTTCCCCGCAGATATTGACGAGTGTGCCGCCAAGATGCATTACTGTCACGCCAACACCGTGTGCGTTAACTTGCCCGGATCCTATCGCTGTGACTGCGTCGCTGGCTATGTCCGTGTGGATGATTTCTCCTGCACAGGTGAGCTCTCAGGTGCAGCAGCAGCTCTGTTGTGCTCCAGGTTTCTGTTACTGAGCTTCTGGGTAGTCCCCGTTCCGTACCAAGCGCCACGAACCGGCCGGCCCTTTGCTGGCGTAAAATTTCGGCACGGGCGGAGTAGATAAATGTGGTAAGAGGTAACTGTTCCTGTGTGTGAGCCCTTTGGAATTCACTTGGAAGTCCTGCACTTGGCCACAACAACCCCCTGCAGCACTACAGGCTGGGCACAGAGTGGCTGGAGAGCAGCCAGGCAGAAAGGGACCTGGGGGTGCTGATCGACAGGAGGCTGAACATGAGCCAGCAGTGTGCCCAGGTTGCCAAGAAGGCCAATGGCATCCTGGCCTGCACCAAGAACAGTGTGGCCAGCAGGAGCAGGGAAGTGATCCTTCCCCTGTACTCTGCGTTGGTGAGGCCACACCTTGAGTATTGTGTTCAGCTCTGGGCCCCTCAGTTCAGGAAGGACATTGAGGTGCTGGAGCGGGTCCAGAGAAGAGCAACGAGGCTGGTGAAGGGACTTGAGCACAAGTCCTATGAGGAGAGGCTGAGGG